>NC_066557.1:8278319-8345819 GCF_024679095.1 Eriocheir sinensis
CCTTTGAATGGGCTCCAATTGGCACGTTTTCTATGAAGGGGCTGAGGCTTGGTTATGTCCGGGTCACGTAGGAGAGAGAGAGAGAGAGAGAGAGAGAGAGAGAGAGGGGGGGGGGGGGCTTATTTATATTTTATCACAATTTTCTTGGCCATAATTGATGCTAAAGTTTTCCTATTTCATGTTTTTCTTATCGTTTTCTTCGTTTTTTATTTCATTTTTTTCATTTTCTTGTAATTTTTTTTTTTTCATTACTCACAATATTACTACTATTTTTATTATCCTTATTATCATTATTACTCTTGTTGTTCTGGTTTTAGTAGTAGTAGTAGTAGTAGTAGTAATAGTAGTAGTAGTAGTAGTAGTAATAGTAGTAGTAGTAGTAGTAGAAGAAGAAAAATGAAGTAACAGCAGGAAGAACTGGAAGAGGAGGAGGAGGAGGAGGAGGAGGAGGAGAATGAGAATGAGACAAGGACGAGGAGGAGTAATAGGAGGAGGAGAATGAGAATGCGAGGGAGGAGAAGAAGGAGGAGGAGGAGGAGGAGGAAGGGAAGAGTGGGACGCACATATACATCTACCCACACATCCATAAACAAACTTCCCTTCCCATCAAATATTAAAGCAAGCAAACACATTGAACGCCAAAATTCCCCTAACCTGTTCACGTCACATTTCTCGTCCCTCACGCCCGGCGCCTCCCACGTGATCAAAGGTCCGCGCCGGGTGGAACTAATGGCGTTGGCGCATAAATAAATAAATAAGTGCGTCAAGGAGTTTAATGGATGCAAACTATATCCTGGAATGTGTGTGTTGGGGAGGGGGGAGGGGGAGGTGTGGGAGTAGGGGGGGGGATATGTTTGAGAGAGAGGTGGATTTGAATTAGGTTATATGTTTCTGTTTTTTTTTTTTCTCCTTCTTTTCTGTGTGTGTGTGTGTGTGTGTGTGTGTGTGTGTGTGTGTGTGTGTGTGTGTGTGTTTGAGTAAGATGAATTTGAATTAGGTTATATTTTTCTGCTTTTTTTTCTCCTTTTCTGTGTGTGTGTGTGTGTGTGTGTGTGTGTGTGTGTGTGTGTTTGAGGGAGGTGATTTGAATTAGATTATATTTTCCTACTTTTTTTTCTCCTTTTCTGTCTGTTCGTCTGTCTGTCTCTATCTCTGTCTGTGTTCTTCTCTTCCCCTCTCTCTCACTTTTCTCCCTTTTCCTCCCTTCTCTCTCCTTTCTCTCCCTTTTCCTCCCTTCTCTCTCCTTTCTCTTCTTTTTCCTCCCTTCTCTCTCCTTTCTCTTCTTTTCCCCTCCCTTCTCTCTCCTTTCTCCCTTTCTCCTTCTCTCCTTTCTCTCCTTTCCTCCTCTTCTCTTTCTCCTCTCTTCTTTCTCTTCTCTTTTCTTCTTTTTCCTCCCTTCTCTCTCCTTTCTCTTCTTTTCCCTCCCTTCTCTCTCCTTTCTCTTCTTTTTCCTCCCTTCTCTCTCCTTTCTCTCCCTTTTCCTCCCTTCTCTCTCCTTTCTCTCCTTTTTCCTCCCTTCTCTCTCCTTTCTCTTCTTTTTCCTCCCTTCTCTCTCCTTTCGTTTCCCTTTTTCCTCCCTTTTCTCTCCCTTACTTCCCTTCCCACTCACACCTGCTTCTTTTCCTCCCTTCTCCTCTCCTCTCTCTTCCCTTTTTCCTCCCTTCTCTCCTCTCTCTTCCCTTTTTCCTCCCTTCTCTCCTCTCTTTTCCCTTTTTCCTCCCTTCTCCTCTCCTTTCGTTTCCCTTTTCCCTCCCTTCTCTCTCCTTACTTCCCTTCTCACGCACACCCGGCTCCCCCCACAGGTAAGAAGACGCCCTCTGGATTCCTGGGCATGCGGGGGAAGAAGAGTGAGGACGAGGAAGACGATATGGACGAGGAAGAGGAGGAGGCTGTATATGGACGCCCCGCCCTCGACTCAGACTTCAACTTCCTCCTCAAACGTGCTCCCTCCGGCTTCCTGGGCATGAGGGGCAAGAAAGCGCCTTCAGGTGAGGGGGGTGGGGAATGGGGGGGAAGGGGTGGGGATGGGGGGGAAAGGGTGGGAATGAAGGAGGAGGAGGAAGGGGGAAGGGGAATAGGAAAGAAAGGGGGGGAGGGGAATCGGGGTGGGGAAGGGTGGGGAAGGGGTGGGGAAGGGTGGGGATGGGGGGGAAGGAAGGGGGGAAAAGAGGGAGGCAGGGAAAGAGAGAAGAAATTATATGGTAAAAATGATTGGAAGGAAGGGAAATGAAGGAATGGGAAGAGGGGGAAGGGAAATAGGGAAGAAAGAGGGGAATGGGGGGGATGGGGAAGGTGTAGGAGTGGATGAAGGGAGGATGAGTAAGAGAAGGGAGGCGGAGTAGGGGAAGAAAATATATGGATGAAGAAGGGGATGAAAAACAAAAGGGAGGAGGGTAAAAATGATGGGTAAAGGAGGAAGAGGAAGAAAAGGAAGAAGGAAGAGTTGGGTGGGGAAGGGGAAGGAAAGGCTGGGAAAGGGGTGAATGGAGGGAGGCAGGAAGGGAAAGGGAGAAGGAGAAAGGGAGGGAAGAGGAGGCATAGTAAAGAAAAGTGAGGGGAAGAGGGGGTAAGGAAAGGGAGAAGGGAGGGAAATTAAGATAGGAAAGTGAGGGGAAATGAAGGGGCGGGAAGGGTTAGGAAGGGAAGAAGGGAAGAAGGGAAGGATAAGGATGGGAAGAGAATATACATGGAAATTATGATGGGAAAGTGAAGGGAAATGAAGGGGCGGGAAGGGGTAGGAAGGGAAGAAGGGAAGGAAAAGGATGGGAAGAGAATATACATGGAAATTATGATGGGAAAGTGAAGGGAAATGAAGGGGAGGGAAGGGGTAGGAAGGGAAGAAGGGAAGAAAGAAGGGAAGGAAAAGGATGGGAAGGGAATATACATGAAAATTATGATGGGAAAGTGAAGGGAAATGAAGGGATGGGAAGGGGTAGGAAGGGAAGAAGGGAAGAAAGAAGGGAAGGAAAAGGATGGGAAGAGAATATACATGGAAATTATGATGGGAAAGTGAAGGGAAATGAAGGGATGGGAAGGGGTAGGAAGGAGAAGGCGTAATGAATAGAGTGATGGGAAAGTTTGAAAAGTGAAGGGAAGAGAAGGGTTGAGGAAGGGGTGGGAAGGGGCGGGAAGGGATGGGAAAGGGGTGGGAAGGGGCGGGAAGGGAATGGGGCAAGATTATATTGATTTGGTATTGTTTGTGTAATTTCTCTCTCTCTCTCTCTCTCTCTCTCTCTCTCTCTCTCTCTCTCTCTCTCTCTCTCTCTCTAAATCCAGCTTTCTTCATTGTTTATCCAACCATCCTTTACCTCCTCCTCTTCCTCCTCCTCCTCCTCCTCTTCTTCCTCCTCTTCTTCTTTCTCCTCCTCCTCCTCTTAAACCCTCCTGTCCAAACTACTAAACAAAATCTTCCTCCCTTCCTTCCTTCCTTCCTTCCTTCCTTCCTTCCTTTCTTTTCTTCCTCTTCTTCCTCTCCTTACTATCTCTTCACTTTTCATCTTTCCTCCTCTTCTTCCTCCTCCTCTTCCTCCTCCTCTTCTTTACTCTTTCCTCCTACTCTATTTACCTCTTCTCCTCTTCCTTCCTTCTCTTCCTCCTCCTCCTTCTTCCTCTTCCTACTCCCTTTATTTTTCCCTCCTCTTCCCTCCTCCTCCTCCTCCTCCTTCTTTCCCTCTTCTCTTCCTCCTCCTCCCACCTCATGCTGTATCTTTCTTTCCTCTTCTTCCTCCTCCTCCTCCCATTCTTCCCTCCTTTTCTTCCTCTTTCCTCTTCCTTATCTTTCGCCTCCCTAATCTTCCTTCCTTCTCCTCCTCTTCTTCATACTCCTCCCTCCTCCTCCTCCTCTTATTCATTTCCTCTTCCTTCTCTTCTTCCTTGTTTCCTTGCATTTTACGTCCCTACTCTTCCTTCCTTCCTTCACCCTCCTCCTCCTCCTCCTCCTTCTCTCTTATCTCTTTATCTCCACCTTTCCTTGCTTTTCTCCTTCCTATATTGCCTTTCTTCTTTCCCCTCCTCCTCCTCCACCCCCTCCTCCTCCTCTTCTCTCTTCTCTTTTTATCTCCACCTTTCCTTGCTTTTCTCCTTCCTTCTCTCTCCTCCTCCTCCTCCTCCTCCTCCCACTAACCCCCCCTTCCTTTCCCACCAGGTTTCCTCGGCATGCGGGGTAAGAAGGCCGGCTTCGAGGGGTACATGCCACCCTCCGCCCAAGCCTCCCCCCGCCAGGCCCTGCTCTCCCTCCTCCAGGGGCAGGGGCTGGGGGACGCCGCCCCCCTCGACGACGACTACTACTACTACATGCCTGTGAGTACGGGGGGTAGGGGGGAGGGGGAGAGGAGGAGGAGGAGAAGTAGAGAGAGGAGAGAGGAAGAATGAGGGAAGAGAATGAGGAGGATGAGAAGTAGAGAGAGGAGAGAGGAAGAAGGAGAGAGTACGGGGGGAAAGGGGTGAGGGGGAGAGGAGGAGGAAGAGGAGAAAAAGAGGAGAAACAAGAGGAGAAAGAAGAGGAGGAGGAGGAGGAGGAGGAAGAGAAGGAGGAGGAGGAGGAGGAAGAGGAGAAAAAGAGGAGAAACAAGAGGAGAAAGAAGAGGAGGAGGAGTAGGAAGAGGAGGAGGAGGAGGAGAAAACAACCCACAAATACTCCCCTTCCTCTCCCACCCCCTCCCCTCCCCTCCCTTTACCCACCCCCTCCCCTCCCCTCCCTTTCCCCACCCTCCTCCCCTCCCTTCCTTACCCCTTGACCCACTGAAACACCCATCACCTCCCCCCTTCCCCCATCCCCCTCCCCTTCACACTCATAGTAACCCCTTCCCCCCTCCCACCCCCTTCCATTCAGACACTAACCGCTCTCTTACCCGCAGGAGGCGTGGCGCAGCATGGGCACACACAAGCGGGCACCCTCGGGCTTTTTGGGCATGAGGGGCAAGAAGGGCGCTGCCTACCAGGAAAAGCGGGCACCCTCTGGCTTCCTCGGCATGCGCGGCTGAGGTAAGGGAAGGGGGGTGGCAGGGGGAAGGGTGGAGAGGGAGGGGTAAGGGAAGGGGGAGAGGAAAGGAGGAAGGGTGATTTACATAGATTTACATAGATATCCAGACCACACAGAACGTACGTGGGAAAGGGTAAGAAGGGTAGGGAAGAAGGGCAGGAGAAGGGGGGAGGTAGTAGGGGAAGAGATAGATAGATAGATAGATAGATAAGTGAGGAAAGGGGAAGGAAGAAGTGGGAAAGGGTAGGGAGAAAAATGGGGAAGAAGGGGAGGAGAAAAGGGGAGGTAGGAGGGGAGGAGACATAGATAGATATATAGATAGATAGATAGATAGATTGATAGATAGATAGATAACTAAGTGAGGAAGGGGAAGGAAGAAGGGGGAAAGGGTAGGGAGAAGAGTGGGGAAGAAGGGGAGGAGAAAAGGGGGAAGGTAGGAGGGGAGGAGATAGACAGATAGATAGATAGATAGATAGATAGATAGATAGATAGGTGAGGAAGGGGGAGAGGGTAGGGAGAAGAGTGGGGAAGAAGGGGAGGAGAAAGGGGAAGGTAGGAGGGGAGGAGATAGACAGACAGATAGACAGATAGATAGATAGACAGAGATGTTTCCAGAGAGAGAGATTTTGGGCTTGTTACATGATTGGGCTAGTTATCATAGACTGTTGGGCTATTTTGCATTGTTATTTGGTAGTGTTGGGCTATTATTGGTCGTAGGTTATTGGGCTTTATTTGACTTGAATGAGTGAAAAAAAATAGCCAGATTATAGTTTCGTGGTAGATTAGATTAGATTTTTGTGATTGATTTTTTTTGGGTTCTTAAGCTGTTTTTGTGTTTATTAATGTTTTCTGTCATCAAATTTACCTTATCTGCACTTCTAAATGATGATGATGTTGATGATAATGATGATGATGATGATGATAATATTTTTTTCATCACCACAGGAATGAAAAGGGAGACTCCTGCCATAATCAACCTCCACCACCTCCACCACCTCCACCACTGCAACCACCACCTCCACCTCCACCACCACCATCAACACCAAACAGCGGCAACAACAACACCAAGAATAACAATAAGAAAATCACATAAAACACATAACTAAACAACAATAATAATAATAATAATAATAATAATAATAATAATAATAATAATAATAATAATAATAATAATAATAATCACCCTCATTACCTGTCTTCTCTTTAATTAATTCTTCTTACCTGTCCAGACCACAATTAACTAACCCAGGTGTGTGTGTATGTGTGTGTGTGTGTGTGTGTGTGTGTGTGTGTGTGGCGGTGGCGGTGGTGGTGGTGGTGGTGGTGGTAATTAGCTTTAGTAACCTTTTCAACACCTGTCCTCGCCTGTCCCCTCACCTGTGTGTTTCAATTAAGGTGCGTGAGGCTGGGGGGCTCTTCATTAAGGGTTCCAGGTATCTTAATGGCCCAGGTGATAGCTATTTCCCATTTAATTACCTCCACTTTCCCTTTCCTTCACCTTCATTTTACTCCTCTCTGAATATCCTCTTTTTTTTCTTTTTTTTTCTACTTTTTCAACAAGCTTCTTTTTTCTCTTTGTTTCTGCTTTGTCAGTGGTCTTCTTTCTTCTTGTTTTCTTCTTTTCATTCTTTCTTTTCTCGGTCAATTTCAGCATTTTGTAGATAGTGTTTTTCTCGTTCAGTCTTCCTTTTTTCCCTTCATCCCTTTTCCTTCCCTATCCTCTTCCCTTCATTTCTTTCCCTTTATATTTCCTTTCTATACCTTCCCTTTCTCTTCTTCCTATCTCCTCATACCTCCCTATCTCTCCTCTTCCATTCATTCCTCTTCTTTTCCTTTCCCATCCCTTCCCATCCCTTCCTCTCCCTCCCTCTTCCTTGTGGCTGGTTTTCATCCCTTCCTTTTTAAACCCATTTCCTTTTCCAGTTATCTAGTCAGTCAGTCAGTCTGTCTGCCCGTCTGTCTGTCTGTCTGTTGATTCATAGACCAGAGGGAGAATGTTAAATAATAATAATGTAATCCAATCATTTATCACAACACTTAGTAACACAAGAACATCGAGAGGACGGTAGAAGAGGAATCGGATCTCTTGTAGTAATAGACTTTGATCCTCTTTGTGTGTGGGAACCTTCTTTTTATTTTGTCTTTAGTATCTCATTTGACAATCCCTGCATTTGGTCATTTCTTTTCTGCCTAATCTTCCTTTAACTTTGTCTCTACTTTCCCCTGTTTTGATTGTCTTCCTTTCTCCCTTTCTAACTCATAACATCGAGAAGTGTTGTTTCATTAAAGGGTGTTGTGTCGCTTATAAGTAGTGTCTGATCCTGTGTCTGGTGTTAATTCAATATGCTGGGATGCTGGGAGCCTTCTTTCCTTATTCCGTGTTCTGTCTCTCTCTTGTTGTGTGAGGGAGTGAATGTTGGACGAGATGGTGACTGCTTTGTGTGAAGATGGCTGTGTGTATGTGTTAGACCTCTTCCTCTTTCTCCTCCTCCCTCTCTTCCTCCTTCTCCTCTTCTTCCCAAATAGCTGTCTGGACTTATGTCAGTGATTTTAAACTTGTAAAAGGGGAATTTAGAGAATGTTTGAATCAATATATTTTCAAAAGCCCAAAGTTATTTCCCCTTATTTTGAGGATGTAATTGCTTTTTCCTTCATATTTATTTCTGCAAAGGTTTGTAGTGTTGCATCTGTCATGTATTGAATGTTGCAAATTATTTTGTGAAGAAGTTTGGAGTGCAGTAGTTTGTTTATAAGGTTAAAATTTCCCTCATATCAAACTAGCAAGATATCTCGAACTTTAATGCAAAAAAAATATATATATGATGTTGATGCAGGTGATATATATTGATGATTTATATAAGTGGAGAGTTGTAGACATATCACAGAGGAATCTATATGTGTATCCAGAGAGACATTTATTTATATTTCAAGAGACAATTACATGTATCCAGAGTTTTATATATATTACAGAACAAACCGATATCATTACACATATCCAGGGAAAATGTATCATATATATATTTAATAATAGATAAATATGACATGTATTGATAAGTTCATAGGGGAGGTAGGTAGAAATTATTATTATTATCATTATTATTATTATTACTATTATTATGAAAGTGTGATGGAGGTGGATACTGGTGTGTTGATAGTTTTTTAGAGAGAGAGAGAGAGAGAGAGAGAGAGAGCGTTATCTTCCCTCCTTCGTGGTCTAATCTCGGCTCCCGCAACATTGTTTTGATCGATTCGTGAGGCAACGCGACGAAACATTACGACCAACACTAAAATCTTTGGCTTCTATAGTTCGTTCAGTGCAATAAAGGACAGACTTGAGATAGGGACGGTCGTTTTAATAATCCTCCTCCTCCTCCTCCTTTTCTTCGTCTGTTTGTGTGTGAGGGAGAATTACTAGTATGCCTCTTTTTATATAAGTTTTTTTTTGTTTTTGTTTGTTTTTTTATCGTTATTTCTTCATTATCATTGCATTCTCTAACCTCGTGCAATGACTTGAGCTGGGGACGGTCGTTGAGTCCCTCCTCCTCCTCCTCCTTCTCTTCAGCATGTGTTAAAACTACAAGACTTCTTACTGTCTGTTTGTATTACTATTTATTCATTATTCTTATTGCCTTCCCCTCAATCTCTTGCAATGAATAACTTACCAAATTTTAAGTGTAATGCTCCTGTTGAATTACATAAACGGACCCTCAGAGCACAAGCAACACGAGAAAACCATGGTGAAAATGATGCAAAGAGTACTAATAACGATGATGATAACAATGATACTAAAGATTACATCACTATTACAAGTATTATCGATGGGTTGGGTTGGTGACTTCGACTCCGCCTCGGGACGGTTCGGGTTTGTTTACATTGTTGTGCCACGTGGGGCGGAGCGGCGCAGCGAGGGAGGTAAGTGTTTATTGGGGTTATTATCTTTATTTAGGCTTAGATTGTGCTTATGGAGGGAGAGAGAGAGAGAGAGAGAGAGAGAGAGGGTGAGTTTTAGTTTTTTTTGTTTATTTTTGCTTAGATTGTGCTTATTGAGAGAGAGAGAGAGAGAGAGAGAGAGAGAGAGAGAGAGAGAGGGAGAGGTTTAGTTTATTATGTTTATATTAGCTTAGATTGTGCTTATGGAGAGAGAGAGAGAGAGAGAGAGAGAGAGAGAGAGAGAGAGACGCCTATTGTATCTGGAAGAGGTTTAGTTTATTATCTTTATATAGGCTTCGATTGTGCTTATGGAGAGAGAGAGAGAGAGAGAGAGAGAGAGAGAGAGAGAGAGAGAGACGCCTAGTGTATCTGGAATAGGTTTATTTTATTATATTTATATAGGCTTGATTGTGCTTATGGAGAGAGAGAGAGAGAGAGAGAGAGAGAGAGAGAGAGACGCCTATTGTATCTGGAAGAGGTTTAGTTTATTATCTTTATATAGGCTTCGATTGTGCTTATGGAGAGAGAGAGAGAGAGAGAGAGAGAGAGAGAGAGAGAGAGAGAGAGAGACGCCTATTGTATCTGGAAGTGGTTTAGTTGTTTTTTTTCGGTTGACTGAACACAACCATACCAGGAAACACGACTTCTTGATGGCTGACTGACAGGCCTGATGACTTACTGATAACTTACTGATAAATGACTGATGACATAAATGACTTGACTGATATCTGACTGATGACTAAACCATACCAGGAAAGGTTATTAGACTTCTTAATGGCTGACTGACAGGCCTGATGACTTACTGATAACTGATTGATGACGTAAATGGACTGAGGACTACGCAACCATACCGGGAAAGACGATTTATTGATGGCTGACTGACAAGACTGATGACTTCACAAAGAAAACGAGAGAAGGAGGACCTATGAAGCGATGTAAAGAAAAAAAAAAAAAAAAAAAAGGTCAAGAAATAACAAGTACGTACATAGTTTCACAGACATCGTTACAGACACCACTCCGTCTTGCCTTGTATATGCCGGTCTATTTAGGTTGGTATTATAAGACTCTTTTGCCTCTCACATCAGCTATTTCTAAAGGTCAAAGAGGGGGTCAGGTGAGTTCTAATGAGTGTTTCTTTAGTTTCACGGTACAGAAGAAGGGTCAGACTAACACCAGGGTCATAAAACTACTCCTGGAAATGCCTACAACTCCTACGAAAGTCTTGTCAAATATGTGAACTTGGGCGACGAAATGTTTAGCAATACGGCCCTAATGTTGCCTGCCGTTTCGAAACAGACAGACGCATTCCACCTCATTTAGGACGAAAAAGATAACTAAACCACCATCATGGCCATAAAGCAGTTCCCCACTTCTTAATACACGCCATAAACCAGTCACACTCGTTAACATACGCCAAAAATCACCCAGACTTGTTTATTAATAGGTTTCAAACTAATCACACTATTTTGAATTTACGCCTTCAATGAATTCCACTCAGTATATGCCAAAAACCTATACACGCTTGTTAAATATACGCCATAAATCACTTACTTTTTAATATACGTCATGACTGTGCACGAATCCTGTATGAAGCAAAAGTTTTCACCGCGACATGACATATATACCTATGTGACTAGGCTATGAATACAGTCCAGTAGTGAAAAATAAAATATCTAATCAACAATATCGAATTCAGATGAGATTAGGCTAGGCCGTGGGGTAGTTGGGGTATACTCTACAGGTATTTTGTGGTGCTGGGGCATAATTCATGAGTTATTAGGCTAGTTTTGTCTCCCTCACACCGAATAAGACGAACACAACAGAGCAAACCAGAAAAAAAGGCGATTATTAATTTTAACATGTGTGATGACAAGATTTTTCACAGCGTTATTACTATTCCCATGATGATGACGAATGATTGGTGACCTCAGATACCTCAATGATTAGTGTCAGTGTATTTATGTTCAAGCAGGAGCCACTGTCTTTTATTTAGTGTTCCTGTCTATCACGACTATTACACTGGGCATATTTTCCGTGGATCTTGTCAAACCACGATTTCCGCTAACGTGGTTCCCAATTGTTTGTTATTATTGCTGCTGATAATGATGGTGAGTAATACCGTCGTCCTTCAGTGAAATCTACCATAGCATTGAAAGATCGTGGACACGTCAGAAAACCACGGAAATATGAGAACCACGCCAGCGGAAATCGTGGTTTGACTCAAGATCCACGGAAAATGTGCCCAGTGTAATAGCCCCTTAAGCGAGGCTGTGATGAGGGGGGTGTCACAGTGGTGGACGAAACTGTTTTGAAGTGTTCTATTAACCTGCTAACTACTCCTCGCATTAATCACTAGTTTCCCGAATTCCCCTCCCCCCCTCCATCCTTCCCCTCCTTAAAAAAATAGTGATAAAATTAGTAACAAAATAACATAAATCAATAAAGAGCACGTTAAAATTCACCAGAAATAAGGCAATCTCCTTCTCACACTGCACAGAAACGAGG
The DNA here is from genome assembly GCF_024679095.1 of Eriocheir sinensis. Taxonomy (NCBI): domain Eukaryota; kingdom Metazoa; phylum Arthropoda; class Malacostraca; order Decapoda; family Varunidae; genus Eriocheir; species Eriocheir sinensis. The sequence goes on from NC_066557.1 coordinate 8,289,736, forward strand.
GAAAATAAGCTCTCATAATCATAATCTCTTGTGGGCTGTTTTTTTTATCTTTCCTTCATTATTTATTATTATTATTTTTTTTTTTGAGGGGTGCATGCATCTTTGCCAGTCATGCTTATCTTTATCTTTACCAGTCATGCTTATTTTCATCTTTACCAGTCATGCTTATCTTTATCTTTACCAGTCTGAACACATTATCATTCCCTCCTCCTATTTTTTTTTCAGCTAACATTCTAACTTTGCCTTCCCTTCCTCATAGTTCTTTAGTCATTGTTAAGTTCATTGTACACTTTTCACGGTCTTGCAACTACAATGTGAGCACAAAATGCGAATCTTTTAAAACACTGGCTTAGTTTACTACCCTACATTTACCTTACATGAGCAAATTAAACCAAGGATCTCATTTAACTCCTTTGTTGCGGATTTCCTACAAGAAGACATCACCAAGCTACAGGAATGGAACAAAAAGTGGCTGCTACGATTATAGTCCTGCACCTTGGGAGGGGATATCCAGAACACCAATACCACATGGGAAACACTCTGCCATCGACCACAAAGGCAGAGAAAGACCTGGGCGTATGTGTTACCAGGCTACCAGTGAAAGCCAAATCCGTGCCAATCGCAGCGGATGGATTAAAACAGCGACTTGCTTTACTCTCCACTATATGACAAAGCGAAATGGCTAACTAACAAAAGAAAATCATTATATACCTAGACTTCTTTTTTAGCATCATCATAAAAAGTAAACGAGGTTGCTGTTGTGTACATTCACTTAACCCACCTCAGCAAAAGGGTATGATAATGTTATGCAGAAAATGAAGAGGAAGGAAGGGAGGGGGAGCAGGAGATGAGAGGAGACAAGGGGAGGCAAACTTAGCAGATATGAGAGGAAGAGGAGTGGAAGGAAGAGCGAGAGGACAGGAGCATGCAAGGAGGGAGAGGGAGGGAGGGAAGGAAGGAAGGAAGGCAGAGAGAGAGAGAGAGAGAGAAAGAGAGAGGGGGGGAGAGGTCAGTAACATGCAAAAGAGAGTCTATAAAGAAGATTAATAATAATGAGTTTTTTTTTATTATGGTCACCCCTCAAAAGGAAAATAATAAGAAGTAAGGATAAGAAAAATGAACTGCCCATTAGAGTATATGAGAGAGAGAGAGAGAGAGAGAGAGAGAGAGAGAGAGAGAGAGAGAGAGAGAGAGAGAATATATAGTTAAAAGGACAACACAAGGATAAAGTGAATGGGTAGACAACAACAACAACAACAACAACAACAACAACAACAGAAAAAGGACTCTAACATGTAACAAAAAATATGAAGAAAAAGCAAAATTTGAAACATAAAACATGACAGCAGAAAATGACACGCCCCCCTTCCTCTCCTCCCTGCCCCCCCCCCTCTCCCCTCATCCTTCACCCCTCCTCACCCCATTCCCTTCCCCCTTCAGCTCTTCCCTAACCTTGCCCCCCTCAACTTTCCCCCATTCCCCCTTCCCACCCCACCTTACAGCCCCTTCCCCTCTCACCCCTCTCTATCCCCTTGCCCTCCTTCCCCACCCTTCCCCCTCTCCTCTATTTCCTGCCCCTCTCCCTTTATCCCCTCACCCCTCCCTTCTTTTTTTAATAATGGATATGGTAAAAAAAGGGGATGGGTTGGCAGTGAAGGTTCATGGTGGGGGAGGGGAGCTTCGGTAATGTTAGGTTTGGTTAGAATGAGTTTAACCTGGTAGCAGCGACGGGCGAAATTTGTGGCTTTACAGTGTAGCAGCGATGGGCCAAATTTGTGGCTTTACCATGTAGCAGCGACAGGCCAAATTTGTGGCTTTACCGTGTAGCAGTGACGGGCCAAATTTGTGGCTTTACCATGTAGCAGCGACGGGCCAAATTTGTGGCTTTACCATGTAGCAGCGATGGGCCAAATTTGTGGCTTTACCGTGTTGCAGCGATGGGCGAAATTTGTTGCTTTACCGTGTAGCAGCAACAGGCCAAATTTGTGCCATGAAATAACCCCCCCAAAATAGATGATGCATAAACTGATCACAAATGCGTTGATGTATATTATGAAATGGTTTGCGTGGGTGATGATTTTCTCTCGTTTTCTCGCTTAGATTGACCATTTAGAAACATGATCCCCGCAGCTACCGGGTTAAGTGGCTCTGATGGCGATGAATGAAGTAACAGCCTGGCCATAACTCAGTTCATCGCCACCAGAGCCACCTGATGATCATGAGCGTTTGTAGTGGACAGAGTTGCCCAGGAAACTTACCAATGAGAGGTTTTGTCAGTGGCTTGATGAATCTGTCCCCAGGTATATAAATTCACATACACCTGGTTGCTCAAGGGCCAGTGCAATGGAGATGAGCAATGAGGCCGTGTGCAACTATAGCGTGTGCCCCCAACCTTACCTTTCCTTACCTTATTGCCTGTAGGAACTAAAAGCAAAAAGGAGTTCTATGTTATATCTTCATGAGCTGAGTCTTAAATCCCTGTCTGGTGTCTAGCAATCAGAGTAGCAGTGTGTAGGAGCCTGTAGGAACTATAAGCGAAAAGAAGTTCTATGTTATATCTTCATGAGCTGAGTCTTAAATCCCTGTCTGGTGTCTAGCAATCAGAGTAGCAGTGTGTAGGAGCCTGTAGGAACTATAAGCGAAAAAGAAGTTCTATGTTATATCTTCATGAGCTGAGTCTTAAATCCCTGTCTGGTGTCTAGCAATCAGAGTAGCAGTGTGTAGGAGCCTGTAGGAACTATAAGCGAAAAGAAGTTCTATGTTATATCTTCATGAGCTGAGTCTTAAATCCCTGTCTGGTGTCTAGCAATCAGAGTAGCAGTGTGTAGGAGCCTGTAGGAACTATAAGCGAAAAGAAGTTCTATGTTATATCTTCATGAGCTGAGTCTTAAATCCCTGTCTGGTGTCTAGCAATCAGGGTCGCAGTGTGTAAGAGCTCTCTACTACTATAAACTTTCTGTGCCATTCAATACATTCCCATAACTTACCCTTGTCAAAAGAAAAAAAAGTTAAATGAATAAGTGAATAATTAAAAAGTCTTCTTTGTTTGTTGGTACAGATCAGTTTTAGGATATTCAACTGTATATGATCTTCTGTCAAATTTTGGTAGAGTTCATTAACATTGGGAAAGGTCAGTAAAGAATAACCTTGAGTGGAAGAGGCTGAGTGTATGTCCTCAGAGGTTGTGGCTTGAGCAAGTTGATAGATCCTGCCATGAGGTATTTGGGATGGGAAGGGAGTCTGCCTGGAGACTTGCCCTGAGGGACCCCCAGGTTTGCCGTCCTGGGGTGGGTGAGGCAACGCACACCTCCCTCTTGCCTGAATATGTGAAATTTTAGTGTAGAGGGACAGTGGTTGTAGCTATTCATTACATCGTGTGTGGTGAAGCTCCACGCACAGACCTTTTGGACAGAGTGGAGTCTAGGTCGGTGTTATCAAACGCTTTTGGTTCTCACATCAACTATTTCTAAAGGTCAAAGAGAGGATCAATTGGGTTCTAATGAGTGTTTCTTCAGGTTCATGGTACAGAGGAAGGGTCACACTACCACCAGGGCCATAAAACTACTCCTGGAAATGCCCAAGACTCCTACGAAAGCCTTGTCAAATATGTGAACTTGGACGACGAAATGTTTAGTAATACAACCTCATCGCTCTTCGTCTCATCAACTCTCCTTACTGACAATCCTCTCCTCTCACTCGCTCAATCTTCTATCGATATTTTCATGGTGACTGCTTTTCTGAATTTGTTAACTGCATGCCTCCCCCCCTCCGCGGCCCCGCTGCACACAACTTTCTACTCTAGCGTAGCCCTATGCCATCCAAATCCTTAATGCAAGAGTTAACCAGCATCTTCATTCTTACATCCCTTTCAATGCTAAACTCTAAAACAGCCTTCCTTCCTCTGTGTTTTCTTCTGCCTATGACCTGATCTCTTTTACAAGGGAACTCCAGACACCTCTCCATCTGAAATTGACCTCTCTTCAGCCCACTTGAATTGACCTTTTCTTCAGGAACAGTCTTTACCAGGCTTTCATTGTTCTTCTATCATTGGTGTAAAAAGAAAAATCATAACCCCCACGATGTTAGCCCCTCCGCTGCGGTTGGCAAGGATTAGGTTTTCACTGGTAGCCTGGTAACATATATTCCCAGGTCTTTCTCTGCCTCTGTGATGGATAGTGGAGTGTTTCCCATGTGGTATTGGTGTGCTGGATATCCCCTCCCAAGGTGCATGACTTTACACTTTTCTTCATTTATTTGTAGCAGCCACTTTTTGTTCCTTTTCTGTTGCTTGGTGATGCATTCTGGTAAGAAATCCGCAGTCAAGGGGTTGAGGGTTAACCCGTCCGCTGCGGTTGGCACGGATTTCGCCTTCACTGGTAGCCTGGTAACATTATAGTCCCAGGTCTTTCTCTGCCTCTGTGGTGGGTAGTGGAGTGTTTCCCATGTGGTATCGGTGTGCTGGATATCCCCTCCCATGGTGTAGGACTTTACATTTTTCTTCATTGAATTGTAGCAGCCACTTTTTGATCCATTTCTGTAGCTTGGAGATGTCTTCTGGTAGGAAATCCGCAGTCAAGGGGTTAAGGGTTAAGTAATGAATAAAAACACTTGAGTAACTTAACAAAACCAGTGCAAAATCTTTATTCTAGTAAAAAAAAAAAAAAAAAAATCCAGAGGCAGCGTTGTATCTTAAAACACTAATTTAAATGTAAAAAAAACACAAAGAATGCAAATATTTGAATGTTGAATCTAAACAAATTGTAACACATCTTTTTAATCCTTATTTTATTCGATATATTGAAAGTGGATGATGATTTGCCAGTAGTAGTTGTGGTAGTGGTAGTAATAGTAGTAGTATTGGTGGTAGCTTTGTTCCGAGGCCTAGCGGTAGTGTGGGGATTTGGTGCTGTCGGCCTTGTGTGTGTCGTGGTGGCGGTGGTGATGTTGTGGTCCTTGTACTCCTTGAAACGGCTGTGTGGGGTGACGGGAGTTAGGTGGGATAGCGGGTGAAGAAGGGTGAAAAAAAAAAAAATAAAAAAGGATTATAGTTTCCTAAAGAGGGTTGTTTTGTTACCTAAAGAGGGTTGTTTTGTTTCCTAAAGAGGGTTGTTTTGTGTCCTAAAGAGGGTTGTTTTGTTTCCTAAAGAGGGTTTTGTTTCCTAAAGAGGGTTGTTTTGTTTCCTAAAGAGGGTTGTTTTGTTTCCTAAAGAGGGTTGTTTTGTTTCCTAAAGAGGGTTTTGTTTCCTAAAGAGGGTTGTTTTGTTTCCTAAAGAGGGTTGTTTTGTTTCCTAAAGAGGGTTGTTTTGTTTCCTAAAGAGGGTTGTTTTGTTACCTAAAGAGGGTTATTTTGTTTCCTAAAGAGGGTTGTTTTTGTTACCTAAAGAGGGTTGTTTTGTTTCCTAAAGAGGGTTGTTTTGTTTCCTAAAGAGGGTTGTTTTGTTTCCTAAGGAGGGTTGGTTTGTTTCCTACAGAGGTTGTTTGTTACCTAAAGAGGGTTGTTTTGTTTCCTAAAGAGGTTTATTTTGTTTCCTAAAGAGGGTTGTTTTGTTTCCTAAAGAGGGTTGTTTTGTTTCCTAAAGAGGGTTGTTTTGTTACCTAAAGAGGGTTGTTTTGTTTCCTAAAGAGGGTTGTTTTGTTTCCTAAGGAGGGTTGTTTTGTTTCCTAAAGAGGGTTGTTTTGTTTCCTAAGGAGGGTTGTTTTGTTTCCTAAAGAGGGTTATTTTGTTTCCTAAGGAGGGTTGTTTTGTTTCCTAAAGGGGGTTGTTTTGTTTCTAAAGAGGGTTGTTTTGTTACCTAAAGAGGTTGTTTTGTTACCTAAAGAGGGTTGTTTTGTTTCCTGAGGGTTGTTTTGTTTCCTAAAGAGGGTTATTTTGTTTCCTAAGGAGGTTGTTTTGTTTCAAAGAGGGTTGTTTTGTTTCCTAAAGGGGTTGTTTTGTTTCAAAGAGGGTTGTTTTGTTTCTAAGGAGGGTTGTTTTGTTTCCTAAAGAGGGTTGTTTTGTTTCCTAAGGAGGGTTGTTTTGTTTCCTAAAGAGGGTTATTTTGTTTCCTAAGGAGGGTTGTTTTGTTTCCTAAAGGGGGTTGTTTTGTTTCCTAAAGAGGGTTGTTTTGTTTCCTAAGGAGGGTTGTTTTGTTTCCTAAAGAGGGTTGTTTTGTTTCCTAAAGAGGGTTATTTTGTTTCCTAAAGAGGGTTATTTTGTTTCCTAAAGAGGGTTGTTTTGTTTCCTAAGGAGGGTTGTTTTGTTTCCTAAAGAGGGTTGTTTTGTTTCCTAAAGAGGGTTGTTTTGTTTCCTAAAGAGGGTTGTTTTGTTTCCTAAGGAGGGTTGTTTTGTTTCAAAGAGGTTGTTTTGTTACCTAAAGAGGGTTGTTTTGTTTCCTAAAGAGGGTTGTTTTGTTTCCTAAAGAGGGTTGTTTTGTTTCCTAAAGAGGGTTATTTTGTTTCCTAAGGAGGGTTGTTTTGTTTCCTAAAGGGGGTTGTTTTGTTTCCTAAAGAGGGTTTTGTTTCCTAAAGAGGGTTGTTTTGTTTCCTAAAGAGGGTTGTTTTGTTACCTAAAGAGGGTTGTTTTGTTTCCTAAAGAGGGTTGTTTTGTTTCCTAAAGAGGGTTGTTTTGTTTCCTAAAGAGGGTTGTTTTGTTTCCTAAAGAGGGTTGTTTTGTTACCTAAAGAGGGTTGTTTTGTTTCCTAAAGAGGGTTGTTTTGTTTCCTAAAGAGGGTTGTTTTGTTTCCTAAAGAGGGTTTTGTTTCCTAAGGAGGGTTGTTTTGTTTCTAAAGAGGTTATTTTGTTTCCTAAGGAGGTTGTTGTGTTTCCTAAAGGGGGTTGTTTTTTTTACTAACGAGGGTTTTGTTTCCTAAAGAGGGTTGTTTTGTTTCCTAAGGAGGGTTGTTTTGTTTCCTAAAGAGGGTTGTTTTGTTTCCTAAAGAGGGTTGTTTTGTTTCCTAAGGAGGGTTGTTTTGTTTCCTAAGGAGGGTTGTTTTGTTTCCTAAAGAGGGTTATTTTGTTTCCTAAAGAGGGTTGTTTTGTTTCCTAAAGAGGGTTGTTTTGTTTCCTAAAGAGGGTTGTTTTGTTTCCTAAAGGGGGTTGTTTTGTTTCCTAAAGAGGGTTGTTTTGTTACCTAAAGAGGGTTGTTTTGTTTCCTAAAGAGGGTTGTTTTGTTTCCTAAAGAGGGTTATTTTGTTTCCTAAAGAGGGTTGTTTTGTTACCTAAAGAGGGTTGTTTTGTTTCCTAAAGAGGGTTATTTTGTTTCCTAAAGAGGGTTGTTTTGTTTCCTAAGGAGGGTTGTTTTGTTTCCTAAAGAGGGTTGTTTTGTTTCCTAAAGAGGGTTGTTTTGTTACCTAAAGAGGGTTATTTTGTTTCCTAAAGGGGGTTGTTTTGTTTCCTAAAGAGGGTTGTTTTGTTTCCTAAAGAGGGTTGTTTTGTTTCCTAAAGAGGGTTGTTTTGTTACCTAAAGAGGGTTATTTTGTTTCCTAAAGAGGGTTGTTTTGTTTCCTAAGGAGGGTTGTTTTGTTTCCTAAAGAGGGTTGTTTTGTTTCCTAAAGAGGGTTGTTTTGTTTCCTAAAGAGGGTTGTTTTGTTTCCTAAAGAGGGTTGTTTTGTTTCCTAAAGAGGGTTGTTTTGTTTCCTAAAGAGGGTTGTTTTGTTTCCTAAAGAGGGTTGTTTTGTTTCCTAAAGAGGGTTGTTTTGTTTCCTAAAGAGGGTTGTTTTGTTTCCTAAAGAGGGTTTTGTTTAATAAAGAGGTTTGTTTTGTTTCAAAGAGGGTTGTTTTGTTTCCTAAAGAGGGTTATTTTGTTTCAAAGAGGGTTGTTTTGTTTCAAAGAGGTTTTGTTTCCTAAAGAGGGTTGTTTTGTTTCCTAAAGAGGGTTGTTTTGTTTCCTAAAGAGGGTTATTTTGTTACCTAAAGAGGGTTGTTTTGTTACCTAAAGAGGGTTGTTTTGTTACCTAAAGAGGGTTGTTTTGTTACCTAAAGAGGGTTGTTTTGTTTCCTAAAGAGGGTTGTTTTGTTACCTAAAGAGGGTTGTTTTGTTACCTACGCTGGGTTGTTTTGTTACCTAAAGAGGGTTGTTTTGTTTCCTAAAGAGGGTTGTTTTGTTTCCTAAAGAGGGTTGTTGTTACCTAAAGAGGTTGTTTTGTTACCTAAAGAGGGTTGTTTTGTTTCCTAAAGAGGGTTATTTTGTTTCCTAAGGGGAGAGTTAAATTACAGGTATAATGTCATCACCTGTCGGCCTTTTTCCTTACCAGGTAGAAAGTTGAGTTTTGACAGAAAGGGGAAAAGCGAAGTGAGTTGGCTTGCAAATATAATGTTTGTAATGTTTTTAAATGGTGTGATAGTATGTTTTATGCATTGGGTAAATGGATGAATAAAGGGAGATAAATGTTGGTAGATGGCAGATGTTTCGCGCTAATAAGGAAGAAAGGGAACATGGAACAGAAAACACATAATACAATAGAAAAAGATGGAGGAGTTGATTGGTGAGAGATAAATGGTTAAGAGATTTTTCCTCAGTGTTAGGGGTCTCTCTCTCTCTCTCTCTCTCTCTCTCTCTCTCTCTCTCTCTCTCTCTCTCTCTCTCTCTGTTTCTCTCTCGGTAATTCTTTTTTTCTTTATCTTCTCTCCTCTTTGAATATTTGTCTGTATTTTCTTTTCCTTATTTTCCTTCACCTTTACCTTTTTTCTCCTTTTTTTCATTTATTCTTCTCTCCCTCTCGTTTTCTCGTTTCCTTCTCCTTTAGCTTCCCTCATATTTGTACGTATATTTTTACCTCATTTGTTCTTTCTTCCATCTTTATCGTCTCTCTTATTTGTTTATTTATTTATCTCTTGCATTGACTTTTTCTTTTCTCCCATATCGCCTCTTTACCTACATCTATCTGTCTGTCTATCTATCTATCTATCTATCTATCTGAAAGAAGTATGAGTATGGGCAGAAACAACTTTTTCTCATTTTCCTTTCTCCGTTTTCCTTCTCCTCTTGATAGCTATAACGCAACCATTCTCCTCCACCTCCTCCTCCTGCTTACTACTACTACTACTACTACTACTACTACTACTACTACTACTTCTACTTCTACTACTACTACTTATGCGTAAGGTATTTATACGGCAACAAAGAAGAGTGTCATTTTACGGTGGTGCTAGGAAAATGGTATTACTTATATTGACTCACCGCGGTTCTTAGGTGGGTAAGGAATGTAAAACTGATATTTATAAGATAGTAGTTTGAAGGAATGTCAGCAGGAAATATGATACACGAAGGGCAGCGCTCCCACAGACCCAGATGGGATGAGTCACGTTGCGCCTCGACACATCACTATAAACAGGATGCAACAAACTTAGGAGAGAGAGAGAGAGAGAGAGAGAGAGAGAGAGAGAGAGAGAGAGAGAGAGAGAGAGAGATTTACATAGAAAATCAGACCACACAGACCCCATGGTCCAGACTTGGTGGCCTGTCCTTTAAACTTAAGTGATTCTACATTAATCAGATGGCTCCAAAACGTTGCATTTCTACTCTAGTTAATATTAAGTTCAAGGAAGTGACGGTCGAGCTTGTTTTTAAAGGAGAGAGAGAGAGAGAGAGAGAGAGAGAGAGAGAGAGAGAGAGAGAGAGAGAGAGAGAGAGAGAGAGAGATTGATTGATTGATAGTTTATTGTTGCAGGTAAACAACAAGGGAGAAGGGAGGGAGAGAGAGAGAGAGAGAGAGAGAGAGAGAGAGAGAGAGAGAGAGAGAGAGAGAGAGAGAGAGAGATAATCAGGCTTAGCGTTTTTTTTTTGTATTTATTTGATTGTTTTCTTTCACTTGATTATTTTTTGTCCTTAATCTGCCTCCTTTGCCGCAAGAAAAGGCTTACCCATTTGCTTATTAGAATGCGGATGTGAATACCGCTTCCTAGAAAACAACAACAGTTACAACAACAACGAATGCTCAGGCGGATGCGGACGATGGACGTGTCTTCTCGCTGGAGCGGATGTGTTAGCGGATGTTTTAGCGGATGTGTTAGCGGATGTGTTCAAGATTGTCTATTTTAAAAAACGCGTAGTATTTGTGTCCGGTTTAGATCATGACGCAATTTCTTATAATCGCTGTTTTCGGAAGGGAGCAGTGCGTGGCTGGGGACTTGTTATCTGTGAAGAGCTTCCGCTGCCCTGCTGGTGGCGCCCTCTTGGCAGGACGCGGCGCCGGGAAGGATTTCAGAGGATTTTTATGAAGGGATTTAGAGGATTTTTTCATAAGGATTTCGGAGGATTTTTGCTTAAGGGATTTAGAGGATTTTTTCATAAGGATTTCGGAGGATTTTTGCTTAAGGGATTTAGAGGATTTTTTCATAAGGATTTCGGAGGATTTTTGCTTAAGGGATTTAGAGGATTTTTTCATAAGGATTTCGGAGGATTTTTGCTTACGGGATTTAGAGGATTTTTTCATAAGGATTTCGGAGGATTTTTGCTTAAGGGATTTGGAGGATTTTTTCATAAGGATTTCGGAGGATTTTTGCTTAAGGGATTAGAGGATTTTTTTCATAAGGATTTCGGAGGATTTTTTGCTTAAGGGATTTAGAGGATTTTTTCATAAGGATTTCGGAGGATTTTTGCTCAAGGGATTTAGAGGATTTTTTCTTGAGTATTTCGGAGGATTTTTGCTTAAGGGATTTAGAGGATTTTTTCATAAGGATTTCGGAGGATTTTTGCTAAAGGGATTTAGAGGATTTTTTCTTAAGGATTTCGGAGGATTTTTGCTTAAGGGATTTAGGGATTTCGAAGGATTTTTTCATAAGGATTTCGAAAGATTTTTTCATAAGGATTTCGAAGGATTATCATAGGATTTTCTTAAGGATTTTCATAGGATTATTTCTCATAAGGAATTCGTGTATTTTTTTTTTCGTAAAGATTTTCATGGGATTTGTCGTTCGTTGTTGGTTCCTGCTGACGTAAAGAACTGATGAAGGGGAGAAAATACGAGATTATTCGGGAAATACGGGAAATATAGCGAATACGAGAAGAACGAGAGATTGCATACGAAAATACGAGAGATTACATTGACACTCCGTATATGTGTGTGTGTGTGTGTGTGTGTGTGTGTGTGTGTGTGTGTGTGTCAGGAAAAGGAAACATTAAAGAACAAAGAGAAAAAGAAGGAAAAGAAATGGAGGAAAAGATAAATTACCAGCATATGACGTTAATGAGAAGGGCTGTAAAAAGAGTCAACTTGATTTAGTCTTCCCTCTTATTTATTTATTTATTTTTTTATTATCGAAGGAAGATGAGAAAGCGCCAGAAGGAAAATTGTGTTGGTTTAAAAGTGAACTTGACTTCCTCTTTTTATCTTCCTCGGGGTCGAACTTTGGATGAATTGAACGTAGAGGATCAAATATTGGATTAAATGAACGTAGAGGATCAAATATTGGATCAGATGAACTTAAGGGTCAAATGAACGTGTTTTATCCCTCTTTGTCTTTGTCGATTCTAGGGTATATTGGGTTTTATTAACTTAGAGATATGGGCTCCAGGATATCGTGGAAAAAAGATTAATGTGGATTGATTAAAATGTTGGCTTTGTGTGTGTGTGTGTGTGTGTGTGTGTGTGTGTGTGTGTTGACAGGAAAAGGATACGGATAAGAACACAGAGAAAGAAATTGAAAAAAAAAAAAAAAAAAACGACCTCTGTTATTTCGAAAAGGGCGCACCCCCCTTCCCCCTAAAAAAAAATATCCCCACTATAACCAAAGTGAACTTGATTTAGACTCCCCTCATATGATTATTAATTAGTCAGTATATCGTGGACAGAAAACTGCTTAGGACTGACTGAAGGAAGTTTTTGCACGCTCCTTTTCGTGCTAATAACATGATGGAACGAATTGTACTTTCCTCATTGTCGAGAGATTGATGAAAAACGTTTCTTTGAGCATTTTCTTGTTATACCTACTTGCAGAACTTTCTAGAGTATATTTTTTCCTGGTGTGAGTTCTGATTGGCATGCTGCGTACGAATTGGCGCAAAAACTTGTTAAACCCCAACGGAATCACATGTAGATTGGCTATTGCGTCACCGAGCAGAAGAGCGGGCGAGGGGGAGGCGGCGTTACCCCCATCCTGTTTTTCACCATGCTATCAGTGCGCCTTATCGTTCTTTGTTTTCCTCGAAGGCGATGAGTCGTGACCCCGTTTGGAAGAAATCATCCAGCGACCCCGTTTTAACGCCTTGACTGCGGATTTCCTACAAGAAGACCTCACCAAGCTACAGAAATGGAACAAAAAGTGGCTGCTACAATTCAATGCAGAAAAATGTAGTCATGCACCTTGGGAGGGGATATCCAGCACACCAGTACCACATGGGAAACACTCCACTATCCACCACAGAGGCAGAGAAAGACCTGGGACTATATGTTACCAGGCTACCAGTGAAGGCAAATATGTGCCAATCGCTGCGGACGGGTTAGAAAAGGAGTGACTGCGAGTTCCTCCTTTGTTTCCTTTGTTATTCGTGGTTCCGTTTACAATTTACGATAGAGACTGCGACTTAAATATCCTTTGTAACTGGCGGTATTTTTTTTTATACATATAAGGAGACTGTTACTTCAATGTTTTCCTTTTGTTATTGGTGGTATTTCTCTTTTTCTTCCTCATATTTACCTAAGAACGCGATTTATATTCCCTTTCCTATTGGCGGTATTTCTCTTTTTCTTCCTCATATTTGCCTAAGAACGCGATTTATATTCCCTTTCCTATTGGTGTTATTTCTCTTTTTCTTCCTCATATTTGCCTAAGAACGCGATTTATATTCCCTTTCCTATTGATGGTATTTCTCTTTTTCTTCCTCATATTTACCTAAGAACGCGATTTATATTCCCTTTGTTATTGGTGGTATTTCTCTTTTTCTTCCTCATATTTGCCTAAGAACGCGATTTATATTCCCTTTGTTATTGGTGGTATTTCTCTTTTTCTTCCTCATATTTACCTAAGAACGCGATTTATATTCCCTTTGTTATTGGCGGTATTTCTCTTTTTCTTCCTCATATTTACCTAAGAACGCGATTTATATTCCCTTTCCTATTGGTGGTATTTCTCTTTTTCTTCCTCATATTTACCTAAGAACGCGATTTATATTCCCTTTCCTATTGGTGGTATTTCTCTTTTTCTTCCTCATATTTACCTAAGAGCGCGATTTATATTCCCTCTCCTATTGGTGGTATTTCTCTTTTTCTTCCTCATATTTGCCTAAGAACGCGATTTATATTCCCTTTCCTATTGGCGGTATTTCTCTTTTTCTTCCTCATATTTGCCGAAGAACGCGATTTATATTCCCTTTCCTATTGGTGGTATTTCTCTTTTTCTTCCTCATATTTGCCTAAGAGCGCGATTTATATTCCCTTTCCTATTGGTGGTATTTCTCTTTTTCTTCCTCATATTTACCTAAGAACGCGATTTATATTCCCTTTCCTATTGGTGGTATTTCTCTTTTTCTTCCTCATATTTGCCTAAGAACGCGATTTATATTCCCTTTCCTATTGGCGGTATTTCTCTTTTTCTTCCTCATATTTACCTAAGAACGCGATTTATATTCCCTTTCCTATTGGTGTTATTTCTCTTTTTCTTCCTCATATTTACCAAAGAACGCGATTTATATTCCCTTTCCTATTGGTGTTATTTCTCTTTTTCTTCCTCATATTTACCTAAGAACGCGATTTATATTCCATTTCCTATTGGTGGTATTTCTCTTTTTCTTCCTCATATTTACCTAAGAACGCGATTTATATTCCCTTTCCTATTGGTGGTATTTCTCTTTTTCTTCCTCATATTTACCTAAGAGCGCGATTTATATTCCCTCTCCTATTGGTGGTATTTCTCTTTTTCTTCCTCATATTTACCTAAGAACGCGATTTATATTCCCTTTCCTATTGGTGGTATTTCTCTTTTTCTTCCTCATATTTACCAAAGAACGCGATTTATATTCCCTTTCCTATTGGTGGTATTTCTCTTTTTCTTCCTCATATTTACCTAAGAACGCGATTTATATTCCCTTTCCTATTGGTGGTATTTCTTTTTTCCTTATATTTGCCTAAGAACGCGATTTATATTCCCTTTCCTATTGATGGTATTTCTCTTTTTCTTCCTCATATTTACCTAAGAACGCGATTTATATTCCCTTTCCTATTGGTGGTATTTCTCTTTTTCTTCCTCATATTTACCAAAGAACGCGATTTATATTCCCTTTCCTATTGGTGGTATTTCTCTTTTTCTTCCTCATATTTACCTAAGAACGCGATTTATATTCCCTTTCCTATTGGTGGTATTTCTCTTTTTCTTCCTTATATTTGCCTAAGAACGCGATTTATATTCCCTTTCCTATTGATGGTATTTCTCTTTCTTCATATTTACCTAAGAACGCGATTTATATTCCCTTTCCTATTGGTGGTATTTCTTTTTTCTTCCTCATATTTACCAAAGAACGCGATTTATATTCCTTTCCTATTGGTGGTATTTCTCTTTGTCTTCCTCATATTTACCTAAGAACGCGATTTATATTCCCTTTCCTATTGGTGGTATTTCTCTTTTTCTTCCTTATATTTGCCTAAGAACGCGATTTATATTCCCTTTCCTATTGGTGGTATTTCTCTTTTTCTTCCTTATATTTGCCTAAGAACGCGATTTATATTCCCTTTCCTATTGATGGTATTTCTCTTTTTCTTCCTCATATTTGCCTAAGAACGCGATTTATATTCCCTTTCCTATTGATGGTATTTCTCTTTTTCTTCCTCATATTTGCCTAAGAACGCGATTTATATTCCCTTTCCTATTGGCGGTATTTCTCTTTTTCTTCCTCATATTTACCTAAGAACGCGATTTATATTCCCTTTCCTATTGGTGTTATTTCTCTTTTTCTTCCTCATATTTACCTAAGAACGCGATTTATATTCCCTTTGTTATTGGTGGTATTTCTCTTTTTCTTCCTCATATTTGCCTAAGAACGCGATTTATATTCCCTTTCCTATTGGTGTTATTTCTCTTTTTCTTCCTCATATTTGCCTAAGAACGCGATTTATATTCCCTTTGTTATTGGTGGTATTTCTCTTTTTCTTCCTCATATTTACCTAAGAACGCGATTTATATTCCCTTTCCTATTGGTGGTATTTCTCTTTTTCTTCCTCATATTTACCTAAGAACGCGATTTATATTCCCTTTCCTATTGGTGGTATTTCTCTTTTTCTTCCTCATATTTACCTATGAACGCGATTTATATTCCTTTGTTATTGGTGGTATTTCTTTTCTTCCTCATATTTGCCTAAGAACGCGATTTATATTCCTTTGCTATTGGTGTTATTTCTCTTTTTCTTCCTCATATTTGCCTAAGAACGCGATTTATATTCCCTTTGTTATTGGTGGTATTTCTCTTTTTCTTCCTCATATTTACCTAAGAACGCGATTTATATTCCCTTTCCTATTGGCGGTATTTCTCTTTTTCTTCCTCATATTTGCCTAAGAACGCGATTTATATTCCCTTTCCTATTGGTGGTATTTCTCTTTTTCTTCCTTATATTTGCCTAAGAACGCGATTTATATTCCCTTTCCTATTGGTGGTATTTCTCTTTTTCTTCCTCATATTTACCTAAGAACGCGATTTATATTCCCTTTCCTATTGGTGGTATTTCTCTTTTTCTTCCTCATATTTACCTAAGAACGCGATTTATATTCCCTTTGTTATTGGTGTTATTTCTCTTTTTCTTCCTCATATTTACCTAAGAACGCGATTTATATTCCCTTTCCTATTGGTGGTATTTCTCTTTTTCTTCCTCATATTTACCTAAGAACGCGATTTATATTCCCTCTCCTATTGGTGGTATTTCTCTTCTCCATTGACTGAAGTACGAGCTGTGTTTCCCTTCTTCTGGGGCGACAAGCAGTAGGCTATATGTAAAAGGTACACGTAACATGTTTCAACTGGGGTAAAAAATGCCGTAGGAGAATTTAAGGAAGCGACTGCTGATATTAGGTGACAATAAGGGCGAGAGATGTTTGCTATGTGTGTGTGTGTGTGTGTGTGTGTGTGTGTGTGTGTGTGTGTAATTACAGGAAAAGGAGACATTACAGAACAAAGAAAAAGAAAAAAACAAACAAACAGGAAATGATTAAGTACTAGTGTATGATGTTTTTAAGAAGTGCGCTAAACAAAAAAAAAAAAAAAACTATTCCCAATATAAAAAAAGTCAACTTGATTTAGACACCCCTCTTGTTTTTTTATTGTTTGTTTGCTTGTTTGTTTTTCAGTAGAAGGAAGATGAGTAAGTGCCAGAAGGAAGATTGTGATAGTTTAAAAATGAACTTGACTTCCTCTTCTTATATTCCTCGGGGTCGATTCTCGGAAATATTGGATTACATGAACATAGAGGAGCAAATATTGGATAAAGTGAACGTGCTGTAACTCTTTCTAGTGCTCAATTCTAAGAAACATTGGATTAAATGAACGTAGAGGATCAAATATTGGATAAAATGAACGTAGAGGGTTAATTGAACGTGCTGTAACTCTTTCTAGTGCTCAATTCTAAGAAACATTGGATTAAATGAACGTAGAGGGTTAATTGAACGTGCTGTAACTCTTTCTAGTGCTCAGTTCTAAGAAACATTGGATGAAATGAACGTAGAGGATCAAATATTGGATAAAATGAACGTAGAGGGTTAATTGAACGTACTATAACTCTTTCTAGTGCTCAATTCTAAGAAACATTGGATAAAATGAACGTAGAGGGTTAATTGAACGTGCTGTAACTTTTTCCATAGCGCTCAATTCTAAGAAACATTGGTTTAAATGAACGTAGAGGATCAAATATTGGATAAAATGAACGTAGAGGGTTAATTAAACGTGTATTAACTCTTTCTAGTGCTCGATTTTAAGAAACATTGGAAGAAATGAACGTAGAGAATCAAATAATGGATGAAATGAAAGTAGATGGTTAAATGAACGTGGTGTATCACTCTTTCCTGTGGAAGATTTTAGGAAACATTGGGTTATGTGAACTTATATAGGCTCCAGGATACCGCTGAAAAAAAATTACATTGGATTGATTAATAAAATGTCTACTTTTTCTGTGTCTGTGTGTTTGTGTGTGTGTGTGTGTGTGTGTGTGTGTGTGTGTGTGTGGGTGTTTAAAGGAAGAGGAAACAGATTAGAACACAAAAAAGAAAGAAAAAGAAAAAACAGGAGGATAAAAATAAATGACCTTTATATGATTTCAAAACTAAGGCCGCAAAACAAAGAAAAAACAACAACAATAACCAAAGTGAACTTGACTTAGACTCCCCTCTTAAGATTTCTAACTGCCAGCATATCGTGGAGAGAAGATCGCGTTGGACTGGTTAAAGGAAGTTGTCGTAAGCTCCTTCTCTTTTATATATGATACGAATTATTCTTTCCGCTTTCCTTCGCATTGAGTGACAGAAAATACTCAGAAGGAACCAGTCGAAAGGAAAGACTCGAAGGATTGCTCAAAAGAACTGCGTGATATCGTCTCTCTCTCTCTCTCTCTCTCTCTCTCTCTCTCTCTCTCTCTCTCTCTCTCTCTCTCTCTCTCTCTCTCTCTCTCTCTCTCTCTCTCCATCAAAGGATCCCTCTCAGGGCAACAAAAAGAGTACAAAAAGAAAGCCCGCTACTCGCCGCTCCCACAAAAGTAAAATGTAAAGAATAGCCTAACGAGAGGTCAATTTCGGGTGGAGAGGTGTCTTGATGCACTCTTTTTGAAGGAGGTCAAGTCATAGGCAGGAGGAAATACAGACGAAGGAAGACTGTTCCAGAGTTTACCAGTGAAGGGATGAAAGAATGGAGATGCTGGTTAACTCTTACATAAGGGGTTTGGTCAGTTTATATATATATATATATATATATATATATATATATATATATATATATATATATATATATATATATATATATATATATATATATATATATATATATATTTGGTATCACAAGAAAGGATTTCCTACAAGAAGACCTCACCAAGCTACAGAAATGGAACAAAAAGTGGCTGCTACAATTCAATGCAGAAAAATGTAGTCATGCACCTTGGGAGGGGATATCCAGCACACCAGTACCACATGGGAAACACTCCACTATCCACCACAGAGGCAGAGAAAGACCTGGGACTATATGTTACCAGGCTACCAGTGAAGGCAAAAATGTGCCAATCACAGCGGACGGGTTAGAAAAGGAGTGACTGCGAGTTCCTCCTTTGTTTCCTTTGTTATTCGTGGTTCCGTTTACAATTTACGATAGAGACTGCGACTTAAATATCCTTTGTAACTGGCGGTATTTTTTTTATACATATAAGGAGACTGCTACTTCAGTATTTTCCTTTTGTTATTGGTGTTATTTCTCTTTTTCTTCCTCATATTTACCTAAGAACGCGATTTATATTCCCTTTGTTATTGGTGGTATTTCTCTTTTTCTTCCTCATATTTACCTAAGAACGCGATTTATATTCCCTTTGTTATTGGTGGTATTTCTCTTTTTCTTCCTCATATTTACCTAAGCACGCAATTTACATTCCTTTTGTTATTGATGGTATTTCTCTTTTTTTCTGCATATTTACCTAAGAACGCGATTTATATTCCCTTTCCTATTGGTGGTATTTCTCTTTTTCTTCCTCATATTTACCTAAGAACGCGATTTATATTCCCTTTCCTATTGGTGGTATTTCTCTTTTTCTTCCTCATATTTACCTAAGAACGCGATTTATATTCCCTTTGTTATTGGTGTTATTTCTCTTTTTCTTCCTCATATTTACCTAAGAACGCGATTTATATTCCCTTTCCTATTGGTGGTATTTCTCTTTTTCTTCCTCATATTTACCTAAGAACGCGATTTATATTCCCTTTCCTATTGGTGGTATTTCTCTTTTTCTTCCTCATATTTACCTAAGAACGCGATTTATATTCCCTTTCCTATTGGTGGTATTTCTCCTCTCCATTGACTGAAGTACGAGCTGTGTTTCTCTTCTCCTGGGGCGACAAGCAGTAGGCTATATGTAAAAGGTACACGTAACATGTTTCAACTGGGGTAAAAATTGCCGTAGGAGAATTTAAAGAAGCGACTGCTGATATTAGGTGACAATAAGGGCGAGAGATGTTTGCTATATGTGTGTGTGTGTGTGTGTGTGTGTGTGTGTGTGTGTGTGTGTGTGTGTGTGTGTGTGTAATTACAGGAAAAGGAGACATTACAGAACAAAGAAAAAGAAAAAAACAAACAAACAGGAAATGATTAAGTACTAGTGTATGATGTTTTTAAGAAGTGCGCTATACAAAAAAAAAAAAAAAACTATTCCCATTATAAGAAAAAGTCAACTTGATTTAGACACCCCCTCTTGCTTTATTTTTGTTTGTTTGCTTGTTTGTTTTTAAGTCGAAGGAAGATGAGGAAGTGCCAGAAGAAAGATTGTGATAGTTGGAAAATGAACTTGACATCTTCTTATCTTCCTCGGGGTCAATTATCGGAAAGATTGGGTCACATGAACATAGAGGAGCAAAATTGGATCAAATGAACGTAGAGGGTTAATTGAACGTGCTGTAACTCTTTCTAGTGCTCAATTCTAAGAAACATTGGATTAAATGAACGTAGAGGATCAAATATTGGATAAAATGAACGTAGAGGGTTAATTGAACGTGCTGTAACTCTTTCTAGTGCTCAATTCTAAGAAACATTGGATTAAATGAACGTAGAGGGTTAATTGAACGTGCTGTAACTCTTTCTAGTGCTCAGTTCTAAGAAACATTGGATGAAATGAACGTAGAGGATCAAATATTGGATAAAATGAACGTAGAGGGTTAATTGAACGTACTATAACTCTTTCTAGTGCTCAATTCTAAGAAACATTGGATTAAATGAACGTAGAGGGTTAATTGAACGTGCTGTAACTTTTTCCATAGCGCTCAATTCTAAGAAACATTGGATAAAATGAACGTAGAGAATCAAATATTGGATAAAATGAACGTAGAGGGTTAATTGAACGTGCTGTATCTCTCTGTCTAGTGATCAATTCTAAGAAACATTGGATGAAGTGAACGTAGAGGATCAAATATTGGATAAAATGAACGTAGATGGTTAAATGAACGTGTTGTATCTCGCGTTCCTGTGCAAGATTTTAGGAAATATTGGATTATATGAACTAAATTATATGGGCTCCAGGATACGGCGGGATAAAAGATTACATTGGATTGATTGATAAAATGCATACTTTTTTTGTGTGTGTGCGCGTGTGTGGTGTGTGTGTGTGTGTGTGTGTGTGTGTGTGTGTGTGTGTGTGTGTGTGTGTTTAAAGGAAGAGGAAACAGATTAGAACACAAAAAAGAAAGAAAAAGGAAAAAAAAAGGAGGATTAAAATAAATGACCTTTATATGATTTCAAAACTAAGGCCGCAAAACAAAGAAAAAACAACAACAATAACCAAAGTGAACTTGACTTAGACTCCCCTCTTAAGATTTCTAACTGCCAGCATATCGTGGAGAGAAGATCGCGTTGGACTGGTTAAAGGAAGTTGTCGTAAGCTTCTTCTCTTTTATATATGATACGAATTATTCTTTCCGCTTTCCTTCGCATTGAGTGACAGAAAATACTCAGAAGGAACCAGTCGAAAGGAAAGACTCGAAGGATTGCTCAAAAGAACTGCGTGATATCGTCTCTCTCTCTCTCTCTCTCTCTCTCTCTCTCTCTCTCTCTCTCTCTCTCTCTCTCTCTCTCTCTCTCTCTCTCTCTCTCTCTCTCTCTCTCTCCATCAAAGGATCCCTCTCAGGGCAACAAAAAGAGTACAAAAAGAAAGCCCGCTACTCGCCGCTCCCACAAAAGTAAAATGTAAAGAATAGCCTAACGAGAGGTCAATTTCGGGTGGAGAGGTGTCTTGATGCACTCTTTTTGAAGGAGGTCAAGTCATAGGCAGGAGGAAATACAGACGAAGGAAGGCTGTTCCAGAGTTTACCAGTGAAGGGGATGAAAGAATGGAGATGATGGTTAACTCTTACATAAGGGGTTGGTCAGTTTATATATATATATATATATATATATATATATATATATATATATATATATATATATATATATATATATATATATATAATATATATATATATATTTGGTATCACAAGAAAGGAAATTAAATGTATTATTCATAAATGGGAAGAAATATGGTTGAACACTAAAAAAATAACTAAGAAATGTATGATAAGGCGCTTAATATATGTTGATTTATACAGGGAAATAATTATAATTTTTTATTTTATTTAGATATCTTAAAATGGTTTTGAAACAAGTTAGTCAACATTTTGAAGTGTTCCTATATTAATTTTTACGCAGAAATATTAATTTTTGTGGCGTCAGGAAGGTTTTTCGTCGCGGCGTGAAATGAGTCAGATTCGGCGAATGTTTGTCGCGAATTCTGGTCGAGCTCGAACGAAAAGTACTGAAGCTAGGAAGGCTTGTTTGGTGGCAAATGAAAGCTCTTAATACAGATTAATAATCAGAAGAAAAATTGGAAAGCATTAAATTAATAAAAAAAAAATTATAAGCAAAAAACTAGGACGTGTCCAAATCGCGGGAAAAGGGCGAAAAGCAGGCTATTTTGTGACGGCCCGACGACGAAATTGGAATCCAGCTATCAAAAAATCCTTCGAGTTGGTCAAACTACATTGCCAAGAGGGGCTACATGCCAAATTACAGCCTTCTAGAGACAATAGCAAGGCCATACTAGACAAAAACGGCAAAGTGTTTGGAGCTCGTCAAAATCGCTCTCGACAGGGTTTACGTTTCGAGCTCTAGCGACGAAACTACTGGGAGTAGGGAAATGTTATGCACCATATTGGAAAGCACATTGGCAGGGCTAAATCATTTGTTAAATAAGTATTTTGAAATTCTCAACAAATGAGTGGGTATCAAGGTTGGGAACTCAAAAATAGGCTTTTTCCGTATCGTTTCTTGCGTATTTATTCGATTTTTGACACTTTCGAGTCGATTTTCGAGCCTGTTCGCTCATCAAAAAATATAGCCCTTTTATTTTGCCGTCGATTGATACCAACAACTTTACTGTAGCCCCAAAAATAAGGGAGTTATGGCGAATCGCACCAAAGCGGTTGCTTTTCCAAAATTCGCGGCTTAACGACAAGGGCGCCGCAAAATCAAAAGAGTAAGCCGTCCATTACTTGAGACGTCACTGATATATCGATGCCTCGGCGTAACACATTGGAAATGAAGTCTTCTGTACTATCTTCAGAATCATCAAAGTATGCAAATGAAGAGGAGGAATGTAAACATAGAATAATATATATGTTTGACTTGCATGTGTCAGGGTTGTTTTGATTTAAATCAAGTGATTAAAATTGATTTAAATCAGAGTAAAAAAAAATCATGATATAAATCAAAATTAAATGTACTGTATTTAAAATGATTTAAGTGTTATATCAAGAGCAAAATATCTAATGATTTATATATATATATATATATATATATATATATATATATATATATATATATATATATATATATATATATATATATATATATATATATATATATATATATATATACACATAGATACATACATACATACATACAAAGGAATGAACCACACTGGAAATAAATATTTTTTTTCAACGACCATCGCGTGCAGTGCCGTCTATGTTCTGTACTGATCAGCAGACTCGTACAAATCGTTCTCTATAACAACTGTGCCTTCTGGTGCAGCGTTATCAGTTTTCCTGTACTGATCAGCAGACTCGTACAAATCGTTCTCTATAACAACTGTGCCTTCTGGTGTAGCGTTGTCAGTTTTCCTGTACTGATCAGCAGACTCGTACAAATCGTTCTCAGTGACAAATATATCGTGTTTCGTAGCGGCGGCAGCGTTCCTGTTCTGATGAGAGGATTCATAGAGTCTGTTCACCCTCACGTCCATGTTGCTGTCTCCGGCTGGCTTAGCAGGCTGGGGGCTATACAGCACCTCGTCTGTCAAAGAAACTGTTATTACTACTACTACTATTACTACTACTACTGCTACTACTACATAAACGATACCTCCACCCATGTTTATTATCCTGACGCATAATCATGGGGGGCTATATAGCTTGGAGGTCATTAGCTCCAGCTCTCTTCGCTAATGACTGTGGCATCCAACCATATCACTAATACTACTGAGCACTAAATCTATACATAACACCTTATCATCTATTGCGTCTAGATCTCCTTTTCCTTCCCTACTACTACTACTACTACTACTACTACTACTACTACTACTACTACTACTACTACTACTACTACTACTTCTACCACTAGCCTATTACTACTACTACTACTACTACTTCACTTATCGCCCTAGCCCCTGCGTGTCACAAAAGCTCTATACCCTAATATATAACGAGAAGAAGGAAAATAGCCGAGATCCCCATTTAGGGAATCTTAGTTCTCGCAAAAGAAGTAATTTTCACTCACTCATATATTACAAAGTTTTTTTCTATTTTCCCTTCTCTATTATATTTAAGAGGTGAGGGGCTGTTTGTACCGTAAATGACGCTGTTGTCAAGATCTAAATATTGGCTTATATAATGCTACTCAGTCTTGATCACTATGAAAAAACGTACCACTCACAAAAGTAAACTATAAAAGAAGAATTAATAAAATAAAATTAAAACTTACGTGAGGCTGCCGATTTCCTTTTCCTCAGACACAGTATCATCACCACCACCACCACCAATACCACCACCACCACCACCACTGACACGCCCACGATCCACTCTGTTGATAGCGATGGGCCGTGGCTGCTGTCATCATCATCACTAGACTTGGCTGTAGAGGTGCTGGAAGATGAGGTAGGAGTGGTGGGTGTGGTGGTGGTGGTGGTGGAGGGTGTGACTCTGGGAGAAGTGGTGGTGGTGGTGGTGGGGGTGGAGGGTGTGACTCTGGGAGAAGTGGTGGTGGTGGTGGTGCTTGTGGTTGGGGTGGTGGTGGTGGTGGTGGTTCTGGGGGTTGGGGTGGGGGCGGTGGGAAGGCTTGGTGGATCTGTGCATTCGTCCATAGTAGACTGTCTAGGATCCTTTGTCTTGTGAACGTTGCAGTGGGCCGGCGGGGGGGTGAGCCTCCACTTGGAAGGGCCATAAGCCACCACATCAAGAGACCAAATGTCCTCGAAGCGCAGGTCCCTCTTACACAACATGATACACGTCCCGGTGTGAACCTCGAAGACAAGGAATTTTTTTTGAAGGTTGATTTTCTGGACCGTTGCGTTGATCTCATGCCAGTAATTGTCATGCCTAAACTCATTCCTGATGCAAGAGTCGTCAAAGTCAAACCAGGAAGTATCTTGCTGATAATTGTTTCTTATCCGAAGACTGATTCCTTTGAAGTCTTGCCCGGGATCCACGTACACCGTTGTAGAGAACTTACGACTGTCTGTAGGCTTAATGTTCTGGATCACCGGTTGACTCCATTGTCCAGTAATTGCTATGTCTGCTTGATCACAGTTGGAGACAGTCCCAATAAAACACGAGACGCCTCCAAGACCCAGGAAAAGCAGCAGCCACAGCAACAGAGGCGGCGGCAGCAGGGACACAGTGAGTGTTGTCCGCGCCATGGCTGGAGTGAGTGTGTGGGTGACAGTGTGTGTAAGCAGTGACGAGCCCGGGCGATGGACGCATATCCTGTGTGTTGTACGTACGTGACACACACACACACACACACACACACACACACACACACACACGTAAATTAATCCAGCGCTTCAAGAGAGCCACAGGTGTTTGGGTCGTGTCAGGTGTGTGAGGCCATGAACCAAGTCACTGGTCTGTAAGATCCACATGTATTGAAGTTTTAGTTGTAAGATCATAAGAAAAGTGCAATGAACTTAGACTCGAGGCACTTAAGAGGGATATTAAGAGAGGGCAAAGCAGTGTGATATAGAGAAAGGAGGAGAAGGGAATGATAATGTGCAATGATTTAGCATGACGGACAAGAGTGAGGGAATGTGTGTACAGGTTTAGCATGACTGACAAGAGTGAGGGAATGTGTGTACAGGTTTAGCATGACGGACAAGAGTGAGGGAAGGTGTGTACAGGTTTAGCATGACGGACAAGAGTGAGGGAAGGTGTGTACAGGTTTAGCATGACTGGCAAGAGTGAGGGAATGTGTGTACAGGTTTAGCATGACTGACAAGAGTGAGGGAATGTGTGTACAGATTTAGCATGACGAACAAGAGTGAGGGAATGTGTGTACAGGTTTAGCATGACGGACAAGAGTGAGGGAATGTGTGTACAGGTTTAGCATGACTGACAAGAGTGAGGGAATGTGTGTACAGGTTTAGCATGACTGGCAAGAGTGAGGGAATGTGTGTACAGGTTTAGCATGACGGGCAAGAGTGAGGGAATGTGTGTACACGTTTAGCATGACGGACAAGAGTGAGGGAATGTGTGTACAGGTTTAGCATGACGGACAAGAGTGAGGGAATGTGTGTACAGGTTCAGCATTCTTTTATACAGGAGGCAGCTCAAGACTACAAAGATATATGATGCAGTAAAAAAGTCCGATATGGTGAAGAATGTGACCCTGAGCTGCAAGTGTCTGTCAGCTTAAAATAAAAGCAACTGCGGATACTTTTAGACAATAAGGGCGAGAGTTGTCTGCTCCATGTGTGTGTGTGTGTGTGTGTGTGTGTGTGTGTGTGTGTGTGTTTACAGGAAAAGGAGACAGATTAGAGTGGAGAACAAAGAAAAAGAAGAAGGGGGAAAAATAGAGGAATAGATTAGGTACCAGTAAATGATGTTTCCAAGAAGTTCGCTAAACACGCAAAAAAATTCTCAATAAAAGAAAAAGTCAACTTGATCTAGACTCCCCTCATGTTTATTATTATTATTATTATTATTTTTTTTTTATAATCGAAGGAAGATGAGAAAACGCCAGACGGGGAATTGCGTTAATTTAAAAATGAACTTGACTTCCTCTTCTTATCTTCCTCGGGGTCGAACTTTGGATGAATTGAACGTAGAGGATCAAATATTGGATTAAATGAACGTAGAGCATCAAATATTGGATTAAATGAACGTAGAGCATCAAATATTGGATTAAATGAACGTAGAGCATCAAATATTGGATTAAATGAACGTAGAGCATCAAATATTGGATTAAATGAACGTAGAGCATCAAATATTGGATTAAATGAACGTAGAGGATCAGATATTGGATTAAATGAACGTAGAGGATCAAATATTGGATTAAATGAACGTAGAGCATCAAATATTGGATTAAATGAACGTAGAGGATCAAATATTGGATTAAATGAACGTAGAGCATCAAATATTGGATTAAATGAACGTAGAGGATCAAATATTGGATTAAATGAACGTAGAGGATCAAATATTGGATTAAATGAACGTAGAGCATCAAATATTGGATTAAATGAACGTAGAGCATCAAATATTGGATTAAATGAACGTAGAGGATCAAATATTGGATTAAATGAACGTAGAGCATCAAATATTGGATTAAATGAACGTAGAGCATCAAATATTGGATTAAATGAACGTAGAGGATCAAATATTGGATTAAATGAACGTAGAGCATCAAATATTGGATTAAATGAACGTAGAGGATCAAATATTGATTAAATGAACGTAGAGCATCAAATATTGATTAAATGAACGTAGAGCATCAAATATTGGATTAAATGAACGTAGAGGATAAAATATTGATTAAATGAACGTAGAGGATCAAATATTGGGTTAAATGAACGTAGAGGATCAAATATTGGATTAAATGAACGTAGAGGATCAAATATTGATTAAATGAACGTAGAGCATCAAATATTGGATTAAATGAACGTAGAGCATCAAATATGGGATTAAATGAACTTAGAGGATCAAATATTGGATTAAATGAACGTAGAGGATCAAATATTGGATTAAATGAACGTAGAGGATCAAATATTGGATTAAATGAACGTATAGGATCAAATATTGGATTAAATGAACGTAGCATCAAATATTGGATTAAATGAACGTAGAGGATCAAATATTGGATTAAATGAACGTAGAGCATCAAATATTGGATTAAATGAACGTAGAGCATCAAATATGGGATTAAATGAACGTAGAGGATCAAATATTGGATTAAATGAACGTAGAGGATCAAAGATTGTCTTAAATGAACGTAGAGGATCAAATATTGATTAAATTAACTTATAGGATCAAATATTGGATTAAATGAACGTAGCATCAAATATTGGATTAAATGAACGTAGAGCATCAAATATTGGATTAAATGAACGTAGAGCATCAAATATTGGATTAAATGAACGTAGAAGATCAAATATTGGATTAAATGAACGTAGAGCATCAAATATTGGATTAAATGAACGTAGAGGATCAAATATTGGATTAAATGAACGTAGAGCATCAAATATTGGATTAAATGAACGTAGAGCATCAAATATTGGATTAAATGAACGTAGAGCATCAAATATTGGATTAAATGAACGTAGAGGATCAAATATTGGATTAAATGAACGTAGAGGATCAAATATTGGATTAAATGAACGTAGAGCATTAAATATTGAATTAAAAGAACGTAGAGGATCAAATATTGGATCAGATGAACTTAAGGGTCAAATGAACGTGTTATCTCCCTCTGTCTTTTTCGATTCTAGGAAATATTGGGTTTTATGAACTCAGAGATATGGGCTCCAGGATATCGTGGAAAAAAAGATTATACTGGATTGATTAAAATGTCGGCTTTGTGTGTGTGTGTGTGTGTGTGTGTGTGTGTGTGTGTGTGTGTGTGTGTGTTGACAGGAAAAAGAGACGGATAAGAACTCAAAGAGAAAGAAATTGAAAAAAAAAATAGAACAAAAAAAACCCGACCTCTATTATTTTGAAAAGGCGCACCCCCCTCCCCCCCTAAAAAATATCCCCACTATAACCAAAGTGAACTTGATTTAGACTCCCCTCTTAGGATTATTAATTAGTCACTATCGGGGACAGAAGATTGCTTAGGACTGACTGAAGGAAGTTTTCGCACGCTTCTTCTCGTGCTAGAATAGATTAGACAAGTGTTTTGAAGCCAACCAGCAACTAAGATATTACTCATTGTCGTAATAACGTTAAGTTCTTTCGAATACTGGTGTCCTTGTCCGTTTTTATCGCCCGGTTAGTGGTAGCAGTAATGGTAGTTCTTTCCTCTTTCCTACATAATTTCCATGCAGTTTTTCCATGCTGCATGGTTCTTTTTCCTTTCCTGCCAGCTTTGGCTGGAGGGATGGGGTGGGGAGAGCCTTCGCCTTGCTGTCCTTCATCTTCCACCTTTGATTAGATAGATAGTGTAGCTTGTCACAAACAGCCTCGTAAGGACCAGCAGGTCTGCTGTTGTTTGTTCTTCCTTTGTGTTTCTTTGTGCTGATAACATGATAGAACGAATTGTACTTTCCTCTTTTCTCGACGGTGACTTCCAGAAAATACTCGGAAGGAAGGATTCGGAAGGAAATACTCGAGAGATTGCTGAGGCGGACTGAGTGACTCTCTCTCTCTCTCTCTCTCTCATATCCGCGTGCTGTGTTCCGGAAACGATCGGTGTTGTCGAGAGATTGATCAAAAACATTTCTTTGAGCCTTTTCTTGTTAAACTCGCTTTGCAGAAATTCCTAGAGTATATATATTTTTTTCTGGTGTGAGTACTGATGGGCATGTCGCCAGAGCTTCCGAGAATCGACCCCGAGGAAGATAAGAGGAGGAGTCAAGCTCATTTTTAAACCAACACAACCTCCCTTCTGGTGCTTTCTCATCTTCCTTCGGTTATAAAAATAAAAAAAAGTTGACCTGTCTTTTGGCCGCTCTTTACTTATGTCTGATGTGGGAGCGGTGAGTAGCGGGCTTTTTTTTTTTTCACTACACTTTTTGTTGCCCTTGAGCCGTCTCGTTTGTTGTAAAAAAATAAAATCAAGTTAGCTTTTTTATGCTGGGAATATTTTTTCATATGTTTAGCGCACTTCAAGTTGGCTTTTTTATGCTGGGAATATTTTTTTATATGTTTAGCGCACTTCAAGTTGGCTTTTTTATGCTGGGAATATTTTTTCATATGTTTAGCGCACTTCAAGTTGGCTTTTTTATGCTGGGAATATTTTTTCATATGTTTAGCGCACTTCAAGTCGTCTTTTTTATACTGGGAATATTTTTTCATATGTTTAGCGCACTTCAAGTTGGCTTTTTTATACTGGGAATATTTTTTCATATGTTTAGCGCACTTCAAGTCGTCTTTTTTATACTGGGAATATTTTTTCATATGTTTAGCGCACTTCAAGTCGTCTTTTTTATACTGGGAATATTTTTTCATATGTTTAGCGCACTTCAAGTTGGCTTTTTTATACTGGGAATATTTTTTCATATGTTTAGCGCACTTCAAGTTGGCTTTTTTATACTGGGAATAGTTTTTTATATGTTTAGCGCACTTCAAGTTGGCTTTTTTATACTGGGAATATTTTTTCATATGTTTAGCGCACTTCAAGTTGTTTTTTTTATACTGGGAATATTTTTTCATATGTTTAGCGCACTTCAAGTTGTTTTTTTTATACTGGGAATAGTTTTTTTTTTTGTTTAGCGCCCTTCAAGTTGTTTTTTTTATACTGGGAATAGTTTTTTTTTTGTTTAGCGCCCTTCTTCGAAACATCATATTCTGGTACTTCATCTTTTCCTCTATTTTTATTCCTCCCATCTCTTTGTCCTCTTATCTGTCCCCTTTTCCTGTTTGAGAAGGTCAACGATGAGCTCCGTAGGGCAGCGTGAGCCAGCAAGATGGCGGCTCTACAAACACTTGCCTGCGTCACAACGGGCTGGGGCCGACCCTCAGGCCCCACCAAGAATGCCTACCGGCGTCACAGGCGGAGACGTAAAAAAAAAAAAAAGAATTGGCGCAAAAGTTGTAAAACCCCAACGGAAGCACATGTAGATTGGCTATTGCGTTGCCAAGCAGAAGAGCGGGTGAGGCGGGGGCGGCGTTCCCCCCATCCTGTCTTGCACCATGCTGTCAGTGCGCCTTATCGTGTCTTTGTTATCCTCGAAGGCGATGTGTCGTGACCCCGTTTGGAAGAAATCACCCCGCGACCCCGTTTTAGAGAAGGAGTGACTGCGAGTTCTTCCTTTGTTAGGCGTGGCTTTCGTCTTTTATAATTTTACGGAAGAGACTGCGATTTAAATTTCCTTTGTTATTGTCGGCATCTGTGTTTTCTTTAGATTGTGTTTGAGAATGCTACGACGGTTGTTTTCTTTGTTTTTATTGGAGTTGTTTTTTATATTAACGTAAGAGACTGCCATTACAATTGTTTCCTTTTGTTATTGGTGGCATTTGTGTTTTCTTTAGATTGTGTTTGAGAATGCTACGACGGTTGTTTCCTTTGTTTTATGGGAGTTGTCTTTTTTTATATATTTACCCAAGAGACTGCCATTACAATTATTTGCTTTGTTACTGGCGGCATTTCTCTTTCCTTTAGATTGAAGTTAAAGAATGCTACGACAGTTGTTTCCTTTGTTTTATGGGAGTTGTTTTTTATATTAACGTAAGAGACTGGCATTACAATTGTTTCCTTTTGTTATTGGCGTCATTTCTCTTTTTTTCCACATATTTATTTCCTTTGTCATTGGCGGCATTTCGCTTTTCCTCTGATTGCATGGAAAAAATAGTAGGAACACGTCACACACGTCACATTTCCGCTCCAAGTTCATGCTACAGCCTGACTGACACAAGTCTTTGCTTTCCAAACTACCCCCCTACGGATTCCCTCCCTCCCTCTGTAGTTTCATCTCCAATTCCCTTTCTGGCCGATCAGTCTCTGTGGTTGACGGCCACTGTTCGTCCCTTAAACCTATCAGTAGTGGTGTCCGGCAGGGCTCTGTTCTATCCCCCACTCTCTTTCTGTTGTTCGTTAATGATAACTACAACAAACTGCCCTATCCTCTCCCACGCTGATGACTCTACTCTGCATTATACAACATCTTTCAACAGAACACCCTCCCTACAGGAAATACTTGACTCCGGACTGCACCGTGCAGAACGCTTGACCTCAGATATTGCTGTCATTTTCTAATTTGGCAGAAGGAACTTGGTGTTCTTCAGTGCCTCGAAAACTTAGTTTCTCCACCTGTCAACTCGCCACAATCTTCCAGACACCTATCTCCTGTTCTGCGGTAACACAGCTGTCTCCTTTTTCTACAATTAACATACTCGGTCTATCCTTAACCCAAAATTTTAACTGAATTTTCATATCTCTTTTCTTGCCAGTTCTTCTCCCTCACAGATGCTGTCCAAATACAGGAGCCTTGTTCGCCCTCGTCTGGAGTATGCATCCCATGTGTTGGAGATCTCAACACACACAGCGCTCTTAGACAGAGTGGAGTCAAACGATCTTGGTCTCATCAGCTCTAATCCTCATACTGACGTCTCCTACACATTAATTTACGCAGCAGTTTTGAATATATTACTGTTTTTTATAGATATTTTCATGCTGACTGCTCTTCTGAACTTGCTAACTGCATGCCTCCCCCCTCCCGCGGCCCCGCTGCACTCGACTTTTCACTCTTTCTCATCTCTGTTGTCCAAATACCTTATGCAAGAGATAACCAGCATCTTCATCCCTTTATCCCTTCCGCTGGTAAGCTCTGGAACAGCCTTCCTTCGTCCGTATTTCCTCCTGCCTACGACTTGAACTCTTTCAAGGAGAGAGAATCAAGACACTTTCTCCCTTAACTGACCTCCCTTTTGGCCTCTCGTTCTGTTTTCTTTCACTGGAGCGACGTTCAGCTCCCTTTTTGTTCAACGTTCAGGGCCCATTTTGTTCAACGTTCAGGGCCCATTTTGTTCAACGTTCAGCTCCCTTTTTGTTCAACGTTCAGGGCCCATTTTGTTCAACGTTCAGGGCCCATTTTGTTCAACGTTCAGCTCCCTTTTTGTTCAACGTTCAGGGCCCATTTTGTTCAACGTTCAGGGCCCATTTTGTTCAACGTTCAGGGCCCATTTTGTTCAACGTTCAGCTCCCTTTTTGTTCAACGTTCAGGGCCCATTTTGTTCAACGTTCAGGTCCCATTTTGTTCAACGTTCAGCTCCCATTTTGATCAACGTTCAGGGCCCATTTTGTTCAACGTTCAGCTCCCTTTTTGTTCAACGTTCAGGGCCCATTTTGTTCAACGTTCAGCTCCCTTTTTGTTCAACGTTCAGGGCCCATTTTGTTCAACGTTCAGCTCCCTTTTTGTTCAACGTTCAGGGCCCATTTTGTTCAACGTTCAGGGCCCATTTTGTTCAACGTTCAGCTCCCTTTTTGTTCAACGTTCAGGGCCCATTTTGTTCAACGTTCAGCGCCCTTTTTGTTCAACGTTCAGCGCCCTTTTTGTTCAACGTTCAGGGCCCATTTTGTTCAACGTTCAGGGCCCATTTTGTTCAACGTTCAGCTCCCTTTTTGTTCAACGTTCAGGGCCCATTTTGTTCAACGTTCAGCTCCCTTTTTGTTCAACGTTTAGCGAACTTTTTGTTCAACGTTCAGCGCCCTTTTTGTTCAACGTTCAGCGCCCTTTTTGTTCAACGTTCAGCGCCCTTTTTGTTCAACGTTCAGCGCCCTTTTTGTTCCGGTGTGTGTGTGTGTGTGTGTGTGTGTGTGTGTGTGTGTGTGTGTGTGTGTGTGTGTGTGTATAAGGTATGTAAAAGACTGGTGGCAGTTACAACTGAAATATATATTTTGTTCCAATACCAAACAGTGAAATCATTCCCAGCAAACACACAGCCGGGCTGATTAGGAAATAAAAAAATAAGGAATTCCAACATCAATTTACTACATTGTGTGATTTGGCATGATATATTTTTTTTGCCTCTCTCTTAATAAGCAGTTTTGAAAGTTATCCTGTCCAGATTCATAAAACTGAAGGGATAAGCATATGAAAGCAGTATATGGCAGATACATCTTTGAGCAGTTTTAAATATATACTAAAGGACTGCTGGCTCATAGGTTAGAACACACGGCGTGAACCCGCTTCCCGCCTCTGGGTGCATCCTGCCTGCCGTCACCTCCCCACTGGTAACACGCAGGGGTCGACATGGCTGGCTAAATATGTTACACCGTGCGTTCCGGCCGGCAGCTCACTCCCCCACGCCAATCTCGGCGAGCTCTGCCAAACGTGACGTGGACACACTGGACTCACCATGCCACGGCCGAACGTTTTTCAGCCAAGTGAGTCGAATCACTGTGTACATGCAACACAAAAGGATTATTAACTATTTACTTTCTTTCGTTAATGCTTCATATATGGCAGCAGAAAGAAAGTTTATACATATATATATATATATATATATATATATATATATATATATATATATATATATATATATATATATATATATATATATATATATATATTAAAGGGATAAATGTATCAGTTGTATATTGGTGAGGACAGGATGGAGGGTTGTGTCAGGCTGGCAGCTGAAGAAGTTGAAGTTTTAAGGCACTGGAGGCCACTAAGTTCCTTTTGCTTATTTACGTAAAAGCGTCAAAAGCTATGACACTGCAGCGTCCCTCCTGAATACACGTTCTGTCCTTCCCTGATGACGTGCTTGCAGTGGAAGGCTGCAACACACAGTTTGTGCCAAGGAAGTCTTGCGGCACACAGCGGCGGCGGCAGCGTTGCTGTGGCGGCCCAAAGGTGCTGCAGTTCTTCTGCGGCGCGGCTGTCTGGCTGGCTAGTTGAAGCGGCCGGTGGGACCACCACATGGCCTCGTCTGTCGATGAAACGCTGCCATTACTTACCAGCCGTGTAGCGAGAGGCTGTTTTCAGTTAAGTGTGGAAAAGTTCCTTAAAATGTATGGAGCATATGAGGATGAGGATTTTGTCCTTTATAATTGTGTGTGTGTGTGTGTGTGTGTGTGTTTTCTACACATGACTAAATAAGCAGCGTTGTCACCTAAGAGTTTTCCAGGATAGATATTTTACTTCGAGAGAAATGACGGATGAAAGGGGGTGAGGGAGGGGAGGGGAGGGGAGGGAGGAAGGAGGGGGGGTGTCGGGGGAAGGGGTGAGGGAAGGAGGGAGCGAGATAGGAGGGGGGTGGCGTCGGGGGGAAGGGGTGAGGGAGGGGAGCGAGGAAGGAGGGGGTGGCGTGTTGGGGGAAGGGGTGAGGAGGGAGGAGGAAGGAGGGGATGGCGTGCTGGGGGAAGGGGTTAAGGAGGGGAGGGGAAGCAAGGAAGGAGGGGGTGTTTGGGGGGGGGGGGACGAAAAAAGCTATAATTTATATACAACTGAACTTATTGTTAGGAACACACACACACACACACACACACACACACACACACACACACACACACATACACACACAACAAAACAAACACAGACATAGACAAACACAACACACATGTACATTGAAACACACACACACACACACACACACACACACACACACACACACACACACACACTGTACGTACATGAGGCCGGCGTTCGTATTTATATCCTTCACCACTAACATCGTCATCACCACCGCCGCCACCGCCAACACCAGCGACATCACCACACCCCCAGCCGCGATCTTCTGGAGTGTCGCTTCGCCAGCCTCGGCACACTCAGAGGACCTTGGGGGAGGGGTACGCGGGGTGCTTCCTTCGTTTGTATGAGTGGTCTCGGTGGTGGTGGTGGTGGTTCTGGGGGTTGGGGTGGGGGCGGTGGGAAAGCTTGGTGGATCTGTGCATTCGTCCATAGTAGACTGTCTAGGATCCCTTGTCTTGTGAACGTTGCAGCGGGCCGGCGGGGGGGTGAGCCTCCACTTGGAAGGGCCATAAGCCACCACATCAAGATACCAAATGTCATCGAAGCGCCGGTCCCTCGTACACTGCATGAGACACATCCCGGCGTGAACCTCGAAGACAAGGATTTTTTTTTGAATGTTGATTCTCTGGACCGTTGCTTTGATCTCATGCCAGTAATTGTCATGCTTAATAAACTCATTCCTGATGCAAGAGTCGTCAAAGTCAAACCAGGAAGTATCTTGCTGATCATCGTTTCTTATCCGAAGACTGAATCCTTTGAAGTCGTGCTCGGGACTCACGTACACCGTTGTAGAGAACGTACTACTGTCTGTAGGGTTAATGTTCTGGATCACCGGTTGACTCCATTGTCCAGTAATTGTTATGTTTGCTCCATAACAGTTGAAGCACGAGACGCCTCCAAGACCCAGGAAAAGCAGCAGCCACAGCAACAGAGGCGGCGGCAGCAGGGACACAGTGAGTGTTGTCCGCGCCATGGCTGGAGTGAGTGTGTGGGTGACAGTGTGTAAGCAGTGACGAGCCCAAGGATGGACGCATATCCTGTGTGTTGTACGTACGTGACACACACACACACACACACACACACACACACACACACACACACACGTGTGTGTGTGTGTGTGTGTGTTGGTGGTCTGCTGCGTGGACGACGGACTCGAATCCCGCTACCACTACCATTTTTTTTTTCACCGCCGAGTAGCAAACAACCACATGCTGTCCTGAAGACCACCCACCCACCCGACAACTGGGAACTAGTCAAGCGAGCCAAGAACGAGTTCCGGGGTTCAAGCCGCCGCTAACGCCAAACACAACATAAACACTCCGGGGCGGGCGGGACCATGAGCCCCCACCTGGAAGAGGGAAGAAGCCGAGGGGCATCATGTCGGCCCCCCAAGAGAGAATGCGCAACAGGCACAAGTAAGGGAAAAAAAAAAAAATAAATAAATAAAATAAGCCAGCGCTTCAAGAGAGCCACAGGTGTTTGGATCGTGTCAGGTGTGTGAGGCCATGAACCAAGTCACTGGTCTGTAAGATCCACATGTATTGAAGTTTAAGTTTTAGTTGTAAGATCATAAGAAAAGTGCAATGAACTTAGACTCGAGGCACTTAAGAGGGATATTAAGAGAGGGCAAACCAGTGTGATATAGAAAAAGGAGGAGAAGGGAATGATAATGTGCAATGATTTAGCATGACGGACAAGAGTGAGGGAATGTGTGTACAGGTTTAGCATGACGGACAAGAGTGAGGGAATGTGTGTACAGGTTCAGCATGGCGGACAAGAGTGAGGGAAGGTGTGTACACGCTTAGCGTTCTCTTATATAGCAAATAAGGCAGTTCGAGGGGAGTGAAGGGATATGCACAGATTGAGTGTGGGTGACATAGTTCAGTCTGTTCCTGCATGTGATGAGGAGTCGAGGTTACCAAAAGTTTCATATAGCATGGCAGCGTAGTGCATAACAATGATGAGTTTTGTCATTAAATCACTCGACGGATTGGCCTGCCCCACGGTGTTATGGACTTGCTCAGCACAGGTATATAGTACATTCTCGATATCTATGCAGGTGGACAAAGGTTTAACCCCTTGACCGCGGATTTCCTACAAGAAGACCTCACCAAGCTACAGGAATGGAACAAAAAGTGGCTGCTACAATTCAATGAGGAAAAATATAAAGTCCTGCACCTTGGGAGAGGATATCCAGCACACCAGTACCACATGGGGAGCACTCCACTATCCACCACAGAGGCAGAGAAGGATCTGGGACTCTATGTTACCAGGCTACCAGTGAAAGCCGAATCCGTGCCAATCGCAGCGGACGGGTTAAAACTTGTGCTCCCTATCTTACTGTGGTGGCTGTTAGACCTGAACATTGAATAGTGATTTGGAGGGATGTGTCGATGCCGTTGCTATCATGTGGCTCTGCAGGGTCACGGGGTATTAGTGTTTAGTTATGAATGAAAACACTCGAGAAACAACAACAAAATAGATTCGTGTTGAGGAAGGAATAAAAACAAGAAAACAAACCAAAAAAACATCATACCCCCCAAAACACTAAGGGTTTGGAATTAATTAAAAAAAAATCATTGTAACCCTTAAAATATTAGTTTAGGATAAATTAAAACACTTGAATAACTTAACAAAACCAGTGCAAAAGCTTTATTCTAGTACAAACAAACAAACAGAGGCAGCGTTGTCTCCTAAAACACTAATTTAAATGTAAAAACAAAGAATGCAATTATTTGAACTTTGAATCCAAGCAAATTCTGGCACTTTTTTACTCTTATTTGATAGACTGAGGTTGGTTGAAGGTTTGGCAGTAGCAGTAATAGTGGCAGTAGTAATTGTGGTAGTAGTAGTGGTAGTGATAGTAGTAGTAGTAGTAGTAGGAGAGAAACCCATCACCACTACCTAACCCCTTAGCACACTCATCACCACCATCACCATCACCCAAACACCTTCACCATCACCACCACTCCTACACCCATCCCCACCCACCTCCTCACACCACCACCACCACACACACACACCATACGCATCACCACCATCACCACCAACTATTCTACCCACCACACCACCACCACCACCACAACCACCACCCATCATCACCAATCTAGAAATACCCCACGTCACCACCCACACCTGCCATGCCACCACCGCCGCCGCCGCCAATCACACCACCGGGCTGCTGGCTGACACACAGGGGGCTCTTATCCATCAGGCAATCCTCGTCGATCATATAAAAGTAATGGGTGTAGGAGAGCGCCGCGCAGAAGCCTCGAGAGCTCTGTTCCGGGGCCTGGCGGTAGTGGTAGCATTTAGCACTGTTGGCTTCGCGTGTGCCGTGGGTGGCGGTGGTGATGTTGCGAGCCTGGCACTCCTCGAAACGCCTGTGTGGAGTGACGGGAGTTAGGTGGGGCAGTGGAGGGGATGAGATGGATGAAGATAAGTAAAAGATGGAAGAGGGATATCCGGGGTAATGGATGAGAGGGTTCTGGATATCTAATGGGCCTGGCACCTCTCAAACCTCCTGTATGTGGAGTGACGGAAAGTGGATTAAAGTGAATAGGTCGATAGCGGAGTGATTAAAATGACATATAACACAGACAGACAGATAGACACAGACTGGCAGCCAACCAACCAGACAGACAGACAGACAAAGAAAGTGGACAGATGTGAGAGAGAGAGAGAGAGAGAGAGAGAGAGAGAGAGAGAGAGAGAGAGAGAGAGAGAGAGAGAGAGAGAGAGAGAGAGAGAGAGAGAGAGAGAGAGAGAGAGAGAGAGAGATGAATAAATGACGGAAGGAAGGCAAATAGGAGATACATACATACATACATACAGACAGACAGACAGACAGACAAACAGACACAAACAGACAGACAAAAAAAAAATTGAGATGAGAAAAAAAAGAGAGAGAGGAACAGATGAATAGATGACAGACAGACAGACAGACAGACAGACAGCCCTAAGCCCACTCACCTGACCGCCCAGTAGGGGGAGCCCAGCGTCATGGGGGTGTCGTCCAGCCAAGCCCAACCGCGCCCCTTCTCTCTCTGCCGCCCCCCTAGCCAGAAGTCGCTCGTCAACTCTGGAATAGGGGGGTAGGGGAGGTTAATCTCTCTCTCTCTCTCTCTCTCTCATCCGTTTGCTGTATCTGTTTATATGTTTCGTTCATTAATTTTTTTTTATTTTTTAGTTTCTCCTTTTTATCTTCTCTTATTACTCTTTCTCTCTCCTAGTTGCATGTTTATTAATTAAGTTATTTTATTTATATCTAATTCTTTCCTTTTTTTTCTCTCTCTCTCTCTCTCTCTCCTATTTGTTTATTTACTAGTTTCATTTTTTTTTATTCTCTTCCTTTCTCTTTTACTTTTTCTCTATCTACTTATTCTACTATCTGTCTATCTTTCTATTTGTCTGCCTACCTACCTATCTATCTACCTGTCTACAAAGCAATAGTATGGGCAGAAACAGCAACTTTTTCTCATTTTCTTTGATACGCCATCACCGTTTTCTTTCTCCTTTTGATAGCTATAACTCCACCATTCTCCTATATCTCCTCCTCCTCCTTCTACTACTACTACTACTACTACTACTACTACTACTACTACTACTACTACTACTACTACTACTACTACTACCACCATCACCACTACTCCCACCACTACCACCACCACCACCACCACCATTAACCCCCACTACCACCACCCCCACTAACAACACCACTCCTCCGCAGGTACTGACGATGCTCCTGAAGGTGATTGATGACGGTGGTGAAGTGCGTGATGCTCTTGAAGGTCAACAGATCCCCGCCCAGCACCCTGCAGAAGGCCCGCGCCTCGCCCCAGCTCACCTGTAGGGCAGTGAGACAGGTGGGTGGAGAGGGATAGGAGGGAAGGAAAGAAGGAGGGGAATAATTGAGGAGAAAGGGGTTGTGATAGATATTTATAATAGTTAGTTAGAGAATATAATAGAGTTTTAAGGTGGGTAGGTAAGTAGGAAGGTTGGGAGGGTAAGGAAGTGGATAGTTAGGGAAATGGGTAGGTAGGGAAGGAAGGGTTTAAACAGATGTATAGTTAAGTAGAGAGAGAGAGAGAGAGAGAGAGAGAGAGAGAGAGAGAGAGAGAGAGAGAGAGAGAGAGAGAGAGAGAGAGAGAGAGAGAGAGAGAGAGAGGTTATAGGTAGTGAGAAAGGTAGGTAGGGAGAGAGGGAAGAAAGGAAAGGAGGGAGGGATGTATTACGATAGATGTGTAGTTAGGTAGAAAGGTAGGAATTTAGGTAGATATATAGATAGATAGATAAAGAATGGAGGGAAGGGAAAAGGGAGGTAGGGATGGGTTATGCTT
Organism: Eriocheir sinensis; assembly: GCF_024679095.1. NCBI lineage: Eukaryota > Metazoa > Arthropoda > Malacostraca > Decapoda > Varunidae > Eriocheir > Eriocheir sinensis. Next base: position 8,329,367 of record NC_066557.1, read on the forward strand.
GATGAATAGTGGAATTGAGAGAGGAAGGGAGATAGGTAAATAGGTAGATAAATAGAGGAAGAGAGGAAGGTTAACTTGTTGGTCTTTCATTTTCTCTCACACACACAAACGTGAACAAACAGAAAAGGAAAGAAAAGCAAAACACTTACCCCAGACTCAACACCCAGTAACCCCTATTTCCCTTTCCTTCCTCTTGCTCGTGGTCCTCCTCCTCCTCCTCCTCCTCCACCACCCCCACCTGTCCCCCCCCCCCCTCACCTTGCCCACGGAGAAGACGGACAGGCATTGGTCGCCCACGAGCGTGAACATCTCGGGGCAGTCAGGGTGGCTGACGGTGTGGTTGATCTTGGCCACCAGGTCCTCGCCCAGCTCCTCACTGCGCCGCCAGCTGGGGTCTGCGGGGGAGGGAAGGGAGAGTAAAGGAAGGGTGAGAGGGGAGCGGGGTGGGTGGGTTGAGGGGAGCGCAGAGTGTGTGTTAAGGGAGAGTTTGGTGAGAGGAATATGTTCAGTGAGAGAGGGAAGTTGTGGGGCTGCGGGGGAGGGGCGGGGAGGGTAAAGGGAAAGTAGAGAAAGGGGAGTGTTAAGTGGGTAGGGGGAGTAAGGGGGAGTGGTAAGTGGCAAAGGGGAGAGTGTTAGTGAGTAAAGAGCGAGTGTTGGGGGAGTAAGGGAAGTAAGGGGAGAGTGTTAAGTAAGGAGGGTAAGAGGGGGAGTGTTAAGGGAGTAAGGGGGGAGTGTTAAGGGAGTAAGGGGGGGAGTGTAAAGGGAGTAAAGGGGTTAAGGGGAGAATGTTAATAAAGGAAGAGTAAAGAAATAATAAGCTAGAGAAAGATGAGGTTTGGATCTTAGTGATTGTAGATTATTATTTTTTTTTTACTTTTGTCTTTTTTTTTGTGTGTGTGTGAAGTTTTTTTTTATTGTGTGTTTTCTTGGATTTGTTTGTGTGTGTGAGAGAGGAAAGGGAAAATAAAGAGGAAAATAGAGAGAAGAAAAGGAAGATAGAGGAGGAGGAGGAAGAGGACGAGTTTTTTTTATTCTCATTCATTCATTCATTCATTCTTTTTTTCTTCCATTTATTTATTCATTCATTCTTTCTTTCTTTCTTTCTTTCTTACATTTATTCATTCATTCATTCATTCATTCTTTTTTTCTTCCATTTATTTATTCATTCATTCTTTCTTTCTTTCTTTCTTTCTTACATTTATTCATTCATTCATTCTTTCTTTCTTTCTTTCTTTCTTACATTTATTCATTCATTCATTCATTCATTCTTTTTTTCTTCCATTTATTTATTCATTCATTCATTCTTCCGTTTATTCATTCATTCATTCATTCTTCCATTCATTCTTCCATTCATTCATTCATTCATTCATTTATTCTTCCACTTATTCATTCATTCTTCCATTCATTCTTCCATTCATTCATTCATTCATTCATTCATTTATTCTTCCACTTATTCATTCATTCTTCCATTCATTCTTCCATTCATTCATTCATTCATTCATTCATTTATTCTTCCACTTATTCATTCATTCATTCATTCTTTCATTTATTCATTCATTCTTCCATTTATTCATTTACTCATTAATTCTTCCATTTATTCCTTCCTTCCTTCATTCATTCATTCTTTCATTTATTCATTTATCTATTTATATTCATCGGCATTTTTCCATAGTCTCACCTGGAGCATTGTCCGCCGCGATGAAAATGGACGAAAACTTCTGAATCGTGTTGTCGTTCAGCACCTGGAAAGCATGAAGACATTAGCAGTGAACGAAGCATTGAGAGAAAATTGGCACCGAACGAAATGATAAGAGAAAAACGTTTAATTAGCACAGAACGAAATGATTAGTGAAAAACGTTTAATTAGCACCGAACGAAATGATAAGAGAAAAACGTTTAATTAGCACCGAACGAAATGATAAGAGAAAAACGTTTAATTAGCACCGAACGAAATGATAAGAGAAAAACGTTTAATTAGCACTGAACGAAATGATTAGAGAAAAACGTTTAATTAGCACCGAACGAAATGATAAGAGAAAAACGTTTAATTAGCACCGAGCGAAATGATGAGAGAAAAACGTTTAATTAGCACCGAACGAAATGATAAGAGAAAAACGTTTAATTAGCACCGAACGAAATGATGAGAGAAAAACGTTTAATTAGCACCGAACGAAATTATTAGAGAAAAACGTTTAATTAGCACCGAACGAAATGATAAGAGAAAAACGTTTAATTAGCACCGAACGAAATGATAAGAGAAAAACGTTTAATTAGCACCGAACGAAATGATAAGAGAAAAACGTTTAATTAGCACCGAACGAAATGATGAGAGAAAAACGTTTAATTAGCACCGAACGAAATGATTAGAGAAAAACGTTTAATTAGCACCGAACGAAATGATAAGAGAAAAACGTTTAATTAGCACAGAACGAAATGATCAGAGAAAAACGTTTAATTAGCACCGAACGAAATGATAAGAGAAAAACGTTTAATTAGCACAGAACGAAATGATCAGAGAAAAACGTTTAATTAGCACCGAACGAAATGATAAGAGAAAAACGTTTAATTAGCACAGAACGAAATGATCAGAGAAAAACGTTTAATTAGCACCGAACGAAATGATTAGAGAAAAACGTTTAATTAGCACCGAACGAAATGATAAGAGAAAAATGTTTAATTAGCACCGAACGAAATAATAAGAGAAAAACGTTTAATTAGCACCGAACGAAATGATAGAGAAAAACGTTTAATTAGCACCGAACGAAATGATAAGAGAAAAATGTTTAATTAGCACCGAACGAAATGATAGAGAAAAACGTTTAATTAGCACCGAACGAAATGATAAGAGAAAAATGTTTAATTAGCACCGAACGAAATGATAGAGAAAAACGTTTAATTAGCACCGAACGAAATGATGAGAGAAAAACGTTTAATTAGCACCGAACGAAATGATAAGAGAAAAACGTTTAATTAGCACCGAACGAAATGATAAGAGAAAAACGTTTAATTAGCACCGAACGAAATTATTAGAAAAAACGTTTAATTAGCACCGAACGAAATGATAGAGAAAAACGTTTAATTAGCACCGAACGAAATTATTAGAGAAAAACGTTTAATTAGCACCGAACGAAATTATTAGAAAAAACGTTTAATTAGCACCGAACGAAATGATAGAGAAAAACGTTTAATTAGCACCGAACGAAATGATAGAGAAAAACGTTTAATTAGCACCGAACGAAATTATTAGAAAAAACGTTTAATTAGCACCGAACGAAATTATTAGAAAAAACGTTTAATTAGCACCGAACGAAATGATAGAGAAAAACGTTAGATTAGCACAGAACGAAATGATCAGAGAAAAACGTTTAATTAGCACCGAACGAAATTATAAGAGAAAAACGTTTAATTAGCACCGAACGAAATGATAGAGAAAAACGTTTAATTAGCACCGAACGAAATTATAAGAGATAAACGTTTAATTAGCACCGAACGAAATGATCAGAGAAAAACGTTTAATTAGCACCGAACGAAATGATAAGAGAAAAACGTTTAATTAGCACCGAACGAAATGATAAGAGAAAAACGTTTAATTAGCACCGAACGAAATGATCAGAGAAAAACGTTTAATTAGCACCGAACGAAATGATCAGAGAAAAACGTTTAATTAGCACAGAACGAAGTGATAAGAGAAAAACGTTTAATTAGCACCGAACGAAATGATAGAGAAAAACGTTTAATTAGCACAGAACGAAATGATAGAGAAAAACGTTTAATTAGCACCGAACGAAATTATAAGAGAAAAACGTTTAATTAGCACCGAACGAAATGATAAGAGAAAAACGTTTGATAAGCACAGAACGAAATGATAAGAGAGAAACGTTTAATTTGCACCGAACGAAATGATCAGAGAAAAACGTTTAATTTGCACCGAACGAAATGATAAGAGAAAAACGTTTAATTAGCACCGAACGAAATGATAAGAGAAAAACGTTTAATTTGCACCGAACGAAATGATAAGAGAAAAACGTTTAATTAGCACCGAACGAAATGATAAGAGAAAAACGTTTAATTTGCACCGAACGAAATGATAAGAGAAAAACGTTTAATTATCACAGAACGAAATGATCAGAGAAAACGTTTAATTCGCACCGAACGAAATGATAAGAGAAAAACGTTTAATTTGCACCGAACGAAATGATAAGAGAAAAACGTTTAATTTGCACCGAACGAAATGATCAGAGAAAAACGTTTAATTTGCACCGAACGAAATGATAAGAGAAAAACGTTTAATTAGCACAGAACGAAATGATAAGAGAAAAACGTTTAATTAGCACCGAACGAAATGATAAGAGAAAGACGTTTAATAAGCATCGAACGAAATTATTAAAAAAAAACGTTTAATTAGCACCGAACGAAATGATAGAGAAAAACGTTTAATTAGCACCGAACGAAATGATAAGAGAAAAACGTTTAATTAGCACCGAACGAAATTATAAGAGAAAAACGTTTAATTAGCACAGAACGAAATGATAAGAGAAAAACGTTTAATTTGCACCGAACGAAATGATAAGAGAAAAACGTTTAATTTGCACCGAACGAAATGATAAGAGAAAAACGTTTAATTAGCACCGAACGAAATGATAAGAGAAAAACGTTTAATTTGCACCGAACGAAATGATAAGAGAAAAACGTTTAATTAGCACCGAACGAAATGATACGAGAAAAACGTTTAATTAGCACCGAACGAAACGATAAGAGAAAAACGTTTAATTAGCACCGAACGAAATGATAAGAGAAAAACGTTTAATTAGCACAGAACGAAATTATTAGAGAAAAACGTTTAATTAGCACCGAACGAAATTATTAGAGAAAAATGTTTAATTAGCACCGAACGAAATGATAAGAGAAAAACGTTTAATTAGCACCGAACGAAATGATAAGAGAAAAACGTTTAATTAGCACCGAACGAAATGATAAGAGAAAAACGTTTAATTAGCACCGAACGAAATGATAAGAGAAAAACGTTTAATTAGCACCGAACGAAATGATAGAGAAAAACGTTTAATTAGCACCGAACGAAATGATAAGAGAAAAACGTTTAATTAGCACCGAACGAAATGATGAGAAAAACGTTTAATTAGCACCGAACGAAATGATAAGAGAAAAACGTTTAATTAGCACAGAACGAAATGATAAGAGAAAAACGTTTAATTAGCACAGAACGAAATGATTAGAGAAAAACGTTTAATTAGCACAGAACGAAATGATTAGAGAAAAACGTTTAATTAGCACCGAACGAAATGATAAGAGAAAAACGTTTAATTAGCACCGAATGAAATGATAAGAGAAAAACGTTTAATTAGCACAGAACGAAATGATAAGAGAAAAACGTTTAATTAGCACCGAACGAAATGATGAGAGAAAAACGTTTAATTAACACCGAACGAAATGATTAGAGAAAAACGTTTAATTAGCACAGAACGAAATGATAGAGAAAAACGTTAGATTAGCACCGAACGAAATGATAAGAGAAAAACGTTTAATTAACACCGAACGAAATGATTAGAGAAAAACGTTTAATTAGCACCGAACGAAATGATAGAGAAAAACGTTAGATTTGCACCGAACGAAATGATAGAGAAAAACGTTAGATTAGCACCGAACGAAATGATAGAGAAAAACGTTAGATTAGCACCGAACGAAATGATAGAGAAAAACGTTTAATTTGCACCGAACGAAATGATAAGAGAAAAACGTTTAATTAGCACAGAACGAAATGATAAGAGAAAAACGTTTAATTAGCACCGAACGAAATGATGAGAGAAAAATGTTTAATTAGCACCGAACGAAATGATACGAGAAAAACGTTTAATTAGCACCGAACGAAATGATTAGAGAAAAACGTTTAATTAGCACAGAACGAAATGATAAGAGAAAAACGTTTAATTAGGACCGAACGAAATGATAAGAGAAAAACGTTTAATTAGCACCGAACGAAGTGATAAGAGAAAAACGTTTAATTAGCACAGAACGAAGTGATAAGAGAAAAACGTTTAATTAGCACCGAACGAAATGATTAGAGAAAAACGGTTAAATAGCACCGAACGAAATGATAAGAGAAAAACGTTTAATTAGCACCGAACGAAATGATAAGAGAAAAACGTTTAATTAGCACCGAACGAAATTATTAGAGAAAAACGTTTAATTAGCACCGAACGAAATGATAAGAGAAAAACGTTTAATTAGGACCGAACGAAATGATAAGAGAAAAACGTTTAATTAGCACCGAACGAAGTGATAAGAGAAAAACGTTTAATTAGCACAGAACGAAGTGATAAGAGAAAAACGTTTAATTAGCACCGAACGAAATGATTAGAGAAAAACGGTTAAATAGCACCGAACGAAATGATAAGAGAAAAACGTTTAATTAGCACCGAACGAAATGATAAGAGAAAAACGTTTAATTAGCACCGAACGAAATTATTAGAGAAAAACGTTTAATTAGCACCGAACGAAATGATAAGAGAAAAACGTTTAATTAGCACCGAACGAAATGATAAGAGAAAAACGTTTAATTAGCACCGAACGAAATGATGAGAGAAAAACGTTTAATTAGCACCGAACGAAATTATAAGAGAAAAACGTTTAATTAGCACCGAACGAAATGATCAGAGAAAAACGTTTAATTAGCACCGAACGAAATGATAAGAGAAAAACGTTTAATTAGCACAGAACGAAATGATAAGAGAAAAACGTTTAATTAGCACCGAACGAAATGATGAGAGAAAAACGTTTAATTAGCACCGAACGAAATTATAAGAGAAAAACGTTTAATTAGCACCGAACGAAATGATCAGAGAAAAACGTTTAATTAGCACCGAACGAAATGATAAGAGAAAAACGTTTAATTAGCACCGAACGAAATGATAAGAGAAAAACGTTTAATTAGCACCGAACGAAATGATGAGAGAAAAACGTTTAATTAGCACCTAACGAAATGATTAGAGAAAAACGTTTAATTAGCACCGAACGAAATGATAAGAGAAAAACGTTTAATTAGCACAGAACGAAATGATCAGAGAAAAACGTTTAATTAGCACCGAACGAAATGATAAGAGAAAAACGTTTAATTAGCACAGAACGAAATGATCAGAGAAAAACGTTTAATTAGCACCGAACGAAATGATAAGAGAAAAACGTTTAATTAGCACAGAACGAAATGATCAGAGAAAAACGTTTAATTAGCACCGAACGAAATGATTAGAGAAAAACGTTTAATTAGCACCGAACGAAATGATAAGAGAAAAATGTTTAATTAGCACCGAACGAAATAATAAGAGAAAAACGTTTAATTAGCACCGAACGAAATGATGAGAGAAAAACGTTTAATTAGCACCGAACGAAATGATAAGAGAAAAACGTTTAATTAGCACCGAACGAAATGATAAGAGAAAAACGTTTAATTAGCACCGAACGAAATGATAAGAAAAAACGTTTAATTAGCACAGAACGAAATGATAAGAGAAAAACGTTTAATTAGCACCGAACGAAATGATAAGAGAAAAACGTTTAATTAGCACTGAACGAAATGATAAGAGAAAAACGTTTAATTAGCACCGAACGAAATGATAAGAGAAAAACGTTTAATTAGCACCGAACGAAATGATAAGAGAAAAACGTTTAATTAGCACTGAACGAAATGATTAGAGAAAAACGTTTAATTAGCACCGAACGAAATTATAAGAGAAAAACGTTTAATTAGCACAGAACGAAATGATAAGAGAAAAACGTTTAATTAGCACAGAACGAAATGATAAGAGAAAAACGTTTAATTAGCACCGAACGAAATGATAAGAGAAAAACGTTTAATTAGCACTGAACGAAATGATTAGAGAAAAACGTTTAATTAGCACCGAACGAAATGATCAGAGAAAAACGTTTAATTAGCACCGAACGAAATTATTAGAGAAAAACGTTTAATTAGCACCGAACGAAATGATAAGAGAAAAACGTTTAATTAGCACCGAACGAAATGATAAGAGAAAAACGTTTAATTAGCACCGAACGAAATGATGAGAGAAAAACGTTTAATTAGCACCGAACGAAATGATAAGAGAAAAACGTTTAATTAGCACCGAACGAAATGATAAGAGAAAAACGTTTAATTAGCACCGAACGAAATTATTAGAGAAAAACGTTTAATTAGCACCGAACGAAATGATAAGAGAAAACGTTTAATTAGCACCGAACGAAATGATGAGAGAAAACGTTTAATTAGCACTGAACGAAATTATTAGAAAAACGATTCATTAGCACCGAACGAAATTATTAGAGAAAAACGTTTAATTAGCACCGAACGAAATGATAAGAGAAAAACGTTTAATTAGCACCGAACGAAATGATGAGAGAAAAACGTTTAATTAGCACCGAACGAAATTATTAGAGAAAAACGTTTAATTAGCACCGAACGAAATGATAAGAGAAAAACGTTTAATTAGCACCGAACGAAATGATGAGAGAAAAACGTTTAATTAGCACCGAACGAAATGATAAGAGAAAAACGTTTAATTAGCACCGAACGAAATGATAAGAGAAAAACGTTTAATTAGCACCGAACGAAATGATAAGAGAAAAACGTTTAATTAGCACCGAACGAAATGATGAGAGAAAAACGTTTAATTAGCACCGAACGAAATGATACGAGAAAAACGTTTAATTAGCACCGAACGAAATGATGAGAGAAAAACGTTTAATTAGCACCGAACGAAATGATAAGAGAAAAACGTTTAATTAGCAGAGAACGAAATGATGAGAGAAAAACGTTTAATTAGCACCGAACGAAATTATTAGAGAAAAACGTTTAATTAGCACCGAACGAAATGATGAGAGAAAAACGTTTAATTAGCACCGAACGAAATTATTAGAGAAAAACGTTTAATTAGCACCGAACGAAATTATTAGAGAAAAACGTTTAATTAGCACCGAACGAAATTATTAGAGAAAAACGTTTAATTAGCACCGAACGAAATGATAGAGAAAAACGTTAGATTAGCACCGAACGAAATGATTAGAGAAAAACGTTTAATTAGCACAGAACGAAATGATAGAGAAAAACGTTTGATTAGCACCGAACGAAATGATCAGAGAAAAACGTTTAATTAACACCGAACGAAATTATAATAGAAAAACGTTTAATTAGCACCGAACGAAATGATAAGAGAAAAACGTTTAATTAGCACCGAACGAAATTATTAGAGAAAAACGTTTAATTAGCACCGAACGAAATTATTAGAAAAAAACGTTTAATTAGCACAGAACGAAATGATAGAGAAAAACGTTAGATTAGCACCCAGCGAAATATGAGGAAAGAAAAAACAGATTAATGTCGAACGAAAAATTAAGAGAAAATGCAAATTACCGCCGAATCATAATAAAAAAAAACATTAGCAGGACGATATATTACGAAAACAAAAAATAGCGAAGAATATTAATTGAGAGGAAACAAATTAAGAGAGGATTACATACCACAGATTAACACATGTTTTGAGACGGACTGAACACATTTTTGAGACACATTGAACACATTTACTGAGACACATTGAACACATTTACTGAGACATATTGAACACATTTACTGAGACATATTGAACACATTTACTGAGACATATTGAACACATTTACTGAGACACATTGAACACATGTTTTGGGACGGACTGAACACATTTTTGAGACACATTGAACACATGTTTTGGGACGGACTGAACACATTTTTGAGACACATTGAACACATTTACTGAGACACATTGAACACATTTACTGAGACACATAGAACACATTTTTTGGAGACACATAGAACACATTTTTTGAGACACAACACATTTTTGAGAGACATTGAACACATATTTTGAAACACACGGAACACAGATGAGCAAAAATGAACACAGATTAGCAGTAAACGAAGTATTAAAAGAGAGAAAAAAAAAAGTGATTCGTGAAAAGCTTGAAGGGAAAAGATTAGTGCAGATTAACACAGATTGGCACAGATCGACACCAAACATCAGGGTAATAAATTTGTACACGTCGACAGGACATAAAAATTGACATCATTCCCCATCACCACCATCAGGCCTATTCCCACCCTCCCCATTCCCATTTTCTCATTCCCACCCCTGTTCCTACGCCTCATTCCCAGTGCCCCCCATTTCCCAGTCTCCCCACTCCCACTCTCTCCATTCTCATTTTCTCATTCCCACCCCTGTCCTTATTCCTCATTCCCACCCCATTCCCATTGTCCCCATTTCCCAGTCTTCCCATTCCCACCCTCTCCATTCCCATTTTCTCATGCCACCCCTGTTCCTATTCCTCATTCCCACCCCATCATTCCCAGTGCCACCATCACCACCTCCTCCCATTCCCACCCTCTCCATTCCCATTTTCTCATGCCACCCCTGTTCCTATTCCTCATTCCCACCCCATCATTCCCAGTGCCCCCCCATCATTCCCAGTCTCCCCAATCCCACCCCCTCTTCTTATTCTAACCCCATCCATTTCCACCCCCCCCTATTCCCACTCCTCTCATTCCCACCCCACCCATTCCCTATTTCCATTCCTGCCATCTGAACACTTAACTATTAATTCACTACCTCCTCCAACTCCTTAACCCCATTCCCCTTCTCCCCCCATTCTTTACCCCTTAATCACCCCGTCACCCCAGTTTCCTTCACCTCCCATCACCCCATAATTCCTCTCTCTCTCTCTCTCTCTCTCTCTCTCTCTCTCTCTCTCTCTCTCTCTCTCTCTCTCCACTTATCTTTTATCTCCCCATTTCCTTCACCTCCCAATCACCCCTCTCTCCCACTTCTGCCTCCCCTATCACCCCACTTCCTTTCACACCCCAATCACCCCATCCTCACTCCCCATTTCCCTTCATCTCACCCCTCTCTCCCCCATTTCCTTCACCTCCCCAATCACCCCCTCTCCCCCACTTTACTGCGTCTCCCCTATCACCCCACTTCCTTTCACACCCTAATCACCCCATCCTCCCTCACTCCCCACTTCCCTTCATGCCACCTCTCTCTCACCCCACTTCCCTTCACTTCTCCAATCACCCTACTTCCCCTAGCCTCCCCTTTCACTCCCCTCTTCCCTTTACTCCCCCCTCCCCTCTCTCTCGCTCCACTTTTTATTTTCACCCAATCACCCCATCCTTTTACTCCCCACTCTCTTCACCCCTCTCTCTTCTCACCTTCTCTCACCTCCCCAAGCACCCTATTCCCATCACCCCCTTCTCTCTTACTTTCCCATCTCCCCACTTCCCTTCACCCTCCGTCACCCCACTTCCCTTCACCACCCCTCTCTCCCCTCTTTCCTCTCACCTCATTCCCTTCACCCCGACACTCATCCCCTCACTCCCTCACCCCCTTCTTCAGTACCCCTCATAACCCCTCCCCCACCCCCTCTCACCTCATTCCCTTCACCCCGACACTCATTCCCTCACTCCCTCACCCCCTTCTTCAGTACCCCTCATAACCCCTCCCCCACCCCCTCTCACCTTGCATAACTTGGGGTCGACGGGGCCTTCACACGGGGGATCGGTCGTCTGGCAATAGGTCTGCAGCCTGACGCACTCCAGCTCCCCGCCGCGTCGACATGCCACCTCCTCCCGCTCACACCCGTAGTGGCTCTTGAACACCTGTAGAAGGGGAGGAAGGTGTTGGTGGTAGTGTTATCAGCGTTGTTATTATACCTGTCTCCACCTCCTTGAACACCTGGGGAAGGGGAAGAAGGAAGGTGTTGATTGGAGTCTTATAAGTTCATTACGCCTGCAGAAGGGGAGGAAGAAGGGAGGAAGGTGTTGGTGGGAGTGTTTTAAGCTTTCCCTTACCAATAGCTGTCGCCACCTCCTTGAACACCTGGGGAAGGCGAAGAAGGAAGGTGTTGATTGGAGTCTTATAAGTTCATTACGCCTGCAGAAGGGGAGGAAGAAGGGAGGAAGGTGTTGGTGGGAGTGTTTTAAGCTTTCCCTTACCAATAGCTGTCGCCACCTCCTTGAACACCTGGGGAAGGCGAAGAAGGAAGGTGTCGATTGGAGTCTTATAAGTTCATTACGCCTGCAGAAGGGAAGGAAGGAGAAGGGAGGAAGGTGTTGGTGGGAGTGTTTTAAGCCTTCCCTTACCAATAGCTGTTGCCACCTCCTTGAACACCTGGGGAAGGCGAAGAAGGAAGGTGTTGATTGGAGTCTTATAAGTTCGTTACGCCTGCAGAAGGGGAGGAAGAAGGGAGGAAGGTGTTGGTGGGAGTGTTTTAAGCTTTCCCTTACCAATAGCTGTTGCCACCTCCTTGAACACCTGGGGAAGGGGAAGAAGGAAGGTGTTGATTGGAGTCTTATAAGTTCATTACGCCTGCAGAAGGGGAGGAAGAAGGGAGGAAGGTGTTGGTGGGAGTGTTTTAAGCTTTCCCTTACCAATAGCTGTTGCCACCTCCTTGAACACCTGGGGAAGGCGAAGAAGGAAGGTGTCGATTGGAGTCTTATAAGTTCGTTACGCCTGCAGAAGGGGAGGAAGGAGAAGGAAGGAAGGTGTTGGTGGTACTGTTACAAGCCTTCCCTTACTATAATAGACTTCGCGTATTACCAACTCAAAAATCAACGTGTTCCAATCTCTCCTACACTAATAGACTTCGCGTATTACCAACTCAAAAATCAACGTGTTTCAAGCTCTCCTTTACTAATAGCCTTCGCGTATTACCAACTCAAAAATCAACGTGTTCCAATCTCTCCCTTACTAATAGACTTCGCGTATTACCAACTCAAAAATCAACGTGTTCCAAGCTCTCCTACACTAATAGACTTCGCGTATTACCAACTCAAAAATCAACGTGTTCCAAGCTCTCCCTTACTAATAGACTTCGCGTATTACCAACTCAAAAATCAACGTGTTTCAAGCTCTCCTTTACTAATAGACTTCGCGTATTACCAACTCAAAAATCAACGTGTTCCAAGCTCTCCCTTACTAATAGACTTCGCGTATTACCAATTCAAAAATCAACGTGTTCCAAGCTCTATCTCCCATACCAATATACTTCAATTATTACTAACTAAAAAAATCAACGTCCTCGAAGCTTTTTTTTTAACTCACTTATTACCAACTAAAAAAACAGCGTCTTCCAAGCTCTCCCTTACTAATAGATGTCATATTACCAACTCAAACCCCAATATCTGCTTCTAAACAAATGATCTTTCTAAACAGTAGGGCCTCTTAAATACCTGTGCGAAGAGAGGAAAATGTCTTGATGGGGGAGTTAGAAGCTGTGACTAATAGATGTTAATTAGAACTAAGTAAAAAATCGACTTTTACATTTTTTTATAAATAGAATTAAGTAAAAAAAAAACATCTGCTAGTTAGTCCTTGTCTTTCCCAATTAACACTATCTAAAAACATTACATCTATTCTAAACATACCCTATCTCTCTTATTCTTTCTAAATAGTACCACATGTCTTTCTGAACAAAATTTCTTTCTAAACAATGCTAATACAAACACTTGTCTAAATACTTCTCTTTCTAAACCAAATTTCTCTTTTTAAACAGTGCTAATACAAATACTTGTCTAAATACTTCTCTTTCTGAACAAAATTTCTCTTTCTAAACAGTGCTAAAACAAACACTTGTCTTAATACTTCTCTTTCTAAACATAACTTATCTTTCTAAACAGTGCTAAAACAAACACCTGTCTTAATACTTCTCTTTCTAAACCAAATTTCTTTCTAAACAGTGCTAAAACAAATACTTCTCTTAATACTTTTCTTTCTAAACAAAATATCTCTTTCTAAACAGTGCTAAAACAAACACTTCTCTTAATACTTCTCTTTCTGAACAAAATTTCTCTTCCTAAACAGTACTAAAACAAACACTTGTCTAAACACTTCTCTTTCTAAACAAAATTTCTTCCTAAACAGTACTAAAACAAACACTTGTCTAAACACTTCTCTTTCTAAACAAAATTTCTTTCTAAACAGTGCTAAAACAAATACTTCTCTTAATACTTTTCTTTCTAAACAAAATTTCTCTTCCTAAACAGTACTAAAACAAACACTTGTCTAAACACTTCTCTTTCTGAACAAAATTTCTCTTCCTAAACAGTACTAAAACAAACACTTGTCTAAACACTTCTCTTTCTAAACAAAATTTCTTCCTAAACAGTACTAAAACAAACACTTGTCTAAACACTTCTCTTTCTAAACAAAATTTCTTTCTAAACAGTGCTAAAATAAACACTTGTCTAAACACTTCTCTTTCTAAACAAAATTTCTCTTCCTAAACAGTGCTAAAACAAACACTTGTCTAAACACTTCTCTTTCTAAACAAAATTTCTCTTTCTAAACAGTGCTAAAACAAACACCTGTCTTAATACTTCTCTTTCTGAACAAAATTTCTCTTTCTAAACAGTGCTAAAACAAACACTTGTCTAAACACTTCTCTTTCTGAACAAAATTTCTCTTTCTAAACAGTGCTAAAACAAACACTTGTCTAAACACTTCTCTTTCTAAACAAAATTTCTTTCTAAACAGTGCTAAAATAAACACTTGTCTAAACACTTCTCTTTCTAAACAAAATTTCTTTCTAAACAGTGCTAAAACAAACACTTGTCTAAACACTTCTCTTTCTAAACAAAATTTCTCTTCCTAAACAGTGCTAAAACAAACACTTGTCTAAACACTTCTCTTTCTAAACAAAATTTCTTTCTAAACAGTGCTAAAACAAACACTTGTCTAAACACTTCTCTTTCTAAACAAAATTTCTCTTCCTAAACAGTGCTAAAACAAACACTTGTCTAAACACTTCTCTTTCTAAACAAAATTTCTCTTCCTAAACAGTGCTAAAACAAACACTTGTCTAAACACTTCTCTTTCTACACAAAATTTCTTTCTAAACAGTACTAAAACAAACACTTGTCTAAACACTTCTCTTTCTAAACAAAATTTCTTTCTAAACAGTACTAAAACAAACACCTCTTAATACTTCTCTTTCTGAACAAAATTTCTCTTCCTAAACAGTGCTAAAACAAACACTTGTCTAAACACTTCTCTTTCTAAACAAAATTCCTCATTCTAACGGTGCTTATGTCTCTAAACGGTACCTATTATCCCATTACCGGTTTTATAGCTGCCGGAGGGAGGGAGGGAGGGAAGGGTTGTATGCTTCGGGCGTGGTCCAAGCTCTCCCCTCCCAACAAAACCCAATTATTACCAGCACAAAAAAGATAATGTCAGCTTTTAAATGGTTTTCTGCTTTAATTCCACATTCATTTTATTGACAGGGAGGGAGAAGGAAGGGGTATTCGGGCGTGTTTTAAGATCTCCCTCTCACGAGCAGACCAATTATTACCAACACAAAAAAATAATATCAGCTTTTAAATGGTTTTCTGCTTTAATTCCACATTCATTTTATTGACAGGGAGGGCGAAGGAAGGGGTATTCGGGCGTGTTTTAAGTTCCCCCTCTCGAGCAGACCAATTATTAGCAACACAAAAAAATAATATCAGCTTTTAAATGGTTTTCTGCTTTAATTCCACATTCATTTTATTGACAGGGTTTTACGGGCGTGTTTTAAGATCCCCCTCTCGAGCAGACCCAATTATTACCAACACACACAAAAAAAATAATGTCAGCTTTTAAATGGTCTGCTTTAATTCCACATTCATTTTATTGACAGGGCCTTACGGGCGTGTTTTAAGATCCCCCTCACGAGCAAACCAATTATTACCAACTTAAACACCAATGCCATCCCTTTATGAGCGTGTTTTTCAACCTTCTATGAGCTCAGCACCCCTCCACTCAGGTATATGCAGCTCAGCACCCTTTGAACTTGAAGCTTGCATTTAGAACTGGAAAACCCAATCACCGCAGCTGTCACCATCACCACGACCCAGTCCCCATCACCATTCATTCCTTATTACTAACCATTCCATACCACCACCCATTCCCCATCACCACCGCCACCCATTCCCCATCACCACCGCCACCCATTCCCCATCACCACCACCGCCACCCATTCCCCATCACCACCACCGCCACCCATTCCCCATCACCACCGCCACCCATTCACCATCACCACCGCCACCCATTCCCCATCACCACCGCCACCCATTCCCCATCACCACCGCCACCCATTCCCCATCACCACCGCCACCCATTCCCCATGACAACCACCACCCATTTCCCATTACTACCACTCATTCTTCATCACTACCACCCATTCCCCATCACCACCACCGCCACCCATTCCCCATCACCACCGCCACCCATTCCCCATTACAACCACCACCCATTCCCCATCACCACCCCCACCCATTCCCCATGACAACCACCACCCATTCCCCATTACCACCACCACCCATTCCCCATCACCACCCATTCCCCATTACAACCACCACCCATTCCCCATTACCACCACC
>NC_066557.1:8350819-8355819 GCF_024679095.1 Eriocheir sinensis
TCTCTCTCTCTCTCTCTCTCTCACACAGGAAGAGGGTGATTTATACTGAGGGACAGACAGATGTGTATACTGATGCTGGGATTAATACGCTCTCTCTCTCTTAAATTATAATTACTACTTACTACTACTACTACTATTACTATTATTATTATTATTATTATTATTACTACTACTACTACTATATTCTGTGTAGTATTAGTACCAGTGATAGTAGTAGTAGTAGTAGTAGTAGTAGTAGTAGTGGTAGTAACATTTGTAGTTAGGAAAGGAAGAACAAGAACAGCAATAGCAATAATAGTATCCATAACCCTAACAATGGCGTCAGGAAAAGTAGTAGTAGTAGTAGTAGTAGTAGTAGTAGTAGTAGTAGTAGTAGTAGTGTTCGCAACCCCGTACGGAACACAATATTCGCCGCCTCGCCGGTTTTATGACGAGGGAGGAAAGTTGAGAGAGAGAGAGAGAGAGAGAGAGAGAGAGAGAGAGAGAGAAGGGAGAAGGACAACATTATGACGGATATTAGATCAAGCCTTCCTGTCTCTCTCTCTCTCTCTCTCTCTCTCTCTCTCTCTCTCTCTCTCTCTCTCATTCCTTCCCCTTGCATACGCTCAGTGCCCCTCATGTCTGTCTGTCTGTCTGTCTGTCTGTGTTTATCTGTTTGTTTCTTTCCGTCCTTTTATCTCCCTTCATCTCTCCCTTTCCTCCTTCTCTCCTTTCTTCCCTCCATCTTCTCATTGCCTCCTTCCTTTCCTTCCCCTCATTTCCTAATTCCTTTCCCTCCCCTCCTGTTCCCTCCTTACCTCCTCCCCTTCCCTCCTTCCTTCCCTTTCTCCCCTCCTTACCTAATTCCCTTCCCTCCTCTTCCCTTCTCCCCTTCCCTTCCCTCCTTCTCTCCCTTTCTTCCCTCAACTTCTCCCAATCAAACAAATTCAAGACTTCCTTCACTTGTTAAATTTACTTTTCTCAATGTTTTTTTCTTCCTCATCGCTTTAGTTCATCCAAAAATAATCAACGTTTTTTATTATTGACGCAACCCGTAGGGAAAAAAATCTTACCCCTCATCCTTTCCATGTGTGTTTGAGTCCTTTTTTTTTTTATATAGAAGGGGAAGGGAAAGAACATCAAAGTAGTATGTAGTAATAAAACGAGTAGCAATTTTTTGAGGCTTAACCCGGTAGCAGCGGGAATCATGTTTCTTAATGGTCCCTCCAAGCGAGAAAAATGAGAAAAAATCACCCCTCACACAAACCATTTTATAATATATATATATATCAAAGCATTTGTGGTCAGATTATGTATCGTCTATTTTTGGGGGTAAATATCATGGCACAAATTTGGCCCGCCGCTGCTACACGGTAAAGCCACAAATTTGGCCCGTCGCTGCTGCACGGTAAAGCCACAAATTTGGCCCGTCGCTGCTACACGGTAAAGCCACAAATTTGGCCCATCGCTGCTACACGGTAAAGCCACAAATTTGGGCCGTCGCTGCTACACGGTGAAGCCACAAATTTGGCCCGTCGCTGCTACACGGTAAAGCCACAAATTTGGCCCGTCGCTGCTACACGGTAAAGCCACAAATTTGGCCCGTCGCTGCTACACGGTAAAGCCACAAATTTGGCCCGTCGCTACTACACGGTAAAGCCACAAATTTGGCCCGTCGCTGCTACACGGTAAAGCCACAAATTTGGCCCGAACCGAAAAAGAACCAAGCGACAAGCGATCGACCGAGCAGAGAGAATGTAAACAAAACAATATGAATAATCTGTTTGCCTTATCGTATTACCTTCCGGGCTTACTCTCCTCCCCTCGTGTGTTTTGATGTAAGGGAAGTAAACAGATTATAAGGATAGCGTTTAACAATAAGTAACATAAACGAATCTAGAAAAGAACCATTGAGCAAGTGTAAACAGAGACGCGGGAAGGATGTGTTTGTCTTCTGGTACCGCTGTTTTCCTTGTTTACCTCAATCCCCTTGTGTACTTTGAGGTAAGGGAAGTAAATAGATTATAAGAATAACGTTTAACAATAAGTAACATCAACGAAACTAGAAAAGAACCATAGAGCAAGTGTAGACAGAGACGGGAAGGATGTGTTTGTCTTCTGGTACCGCTGTTTTCCTTGTTTACCTGTATGGATCCCCTCGTGTGTTTTGAGGTAAGGGAAGTAAACAGATTATAAGAATAGCGTTTAACAATAAGTAACATGAACGCATCCAGAAAAGAACCATAGAGCAAGTGTAAACAGAGACGCGGGAAGGATGTGTTTGTCTTTTGGTACCGCTGTTTTCCTTGTTTACCTGTATGGATCCCCTCGTGTGTTTTGAGGTAAGGGAAGTAAACAAATGATCATAGTGGCGTATAACAATAAATAACACCTTTAAGTCGCTTGTGCTCCCTGTCTTACTGTGTGGCTGGTGGGCTGTATTTTAAGACACCATCGCTTTTCACATCAACTATTTCTAAAGGTCAAAGAGGGGATCAATCGGGTTTTCATGAGTGTTTTTTAAGGTTCATGGCACAGAAGAAGGGTCAAGCTACCACCAGGGTCATAAAACTACCCCTGGAAAGGCCTACAGCTCCTACGAAAGCCATGTCAAATATGTGAACTTGGGCGACGAAATGTTTTAAAATACGACCCATGGACGCCGAACACTGACTTGCAAAGGCTTGTCGAAGCTTTAGATGCCAAGCGCCTTCGCAGCGTCATGAGACATCGCCGGGATGACTTCGTGTCGAACCAGCGACTGCTCCGTGACATTGCATCGAGGCCTGTTACCAGCTGAGTCCGTGAACGCCAACTCCGGCTATACGGGCACGTGGCGCGGCTCCCGGACGTCGATCCCTGAGTGGCGGAGACCAAGGGGACGCCCACGTGACTCATGGAGCAAGCCAGCCGATCCTGCCGGGAGGGACTTGGGGTCATATTCTAAAACATTTCAACGCCCAAATACACATATCTGACAAGGCTTACGTCGGAGTGGTGGGCATCTTCAGGGGTAGTTTTATGATCCTTCTGATTGGTTGACCCTTCTTCTGTACCATGAATCTAAAAAAGCACTCATTAGAACCCGTCTGATCTCCTTTAAGGCCTTTGGAAATAGTTGATGTGAGAGGTGGGAGAGTCTGAGAATACCGCCCTTGGGATGGACCGGGCGGCTGCGTCGGAACTTGCTCGGGAGGACCACCGGGAGAATGGACGGCGAGTGAGTGAGGCGACGCGCTTCCGGGTGTATGCTCCCCAGTAGTTAGTTTCAAAAGACTCACAACTAAACCAAACCAGTAAAGAACAAAACGGAATGTGTAAATAAAGCAAAATGAATGGCCTATTTTCGCTTTTCTTTTGGGGGGGAGGTTATTTAACTTCCCCATTTAATATTGTTTTAAGAATAGAAAATAAAGGATAAAAGGGTAAAGAAAAACATTAAGCAGTCAATGGCAGACGTTTAAAAGACAGACAACCTAACCAAACCATGAACCAAGAAGAGAATGTAAGTAAAGCAAAAATTTTCCTATATCGCAATTTTCCTTGTTTCCTTCTGTTCCTTTGTGTGCACTGAAATAAGAAGAGAAGATACAAAGGATAAAAGCAAAAAAATCACATAGGAATTAACAACAACCCTTAAAAAGACCCACATTCTAACCAAACCTGGAAAGAACCAAAAGAAAGTGTCATTTAACTATTATCATTATTTTAAACATTACGATAATTCCTCTGCTAAAGAAGAGACAAAGAAGAATAAAACGTGACATAGTAGCAGTGAGTAGCGGGCTTTTTTTCACATTTGTTATCTTTTTTATGCCCTTGAACTGACTCCTCTGCCGTTAAAAAAAAAAAACACTCAAAGCAGTTAATTAACGACACCATTTTAAAAGACCCACAAACCAACCAAAACACAAACCACAGAGGAGCGAACGCACCGCACCGATCCCAACGTAAACACAGCCGCACGAGAGATCTGTTTAGGCTCCTCCATCGCTGTTTTGCGGGCGAGGCGGGGCGTGCATGGGGCTGTACGGGCGTGGGAGAGCGCGCGGGTGGAGGGATAGGGGGTGGGGGCGCAGGGGAGGAGCTGCAGGGCGCGGCATAACACCATAAGACTGTAAGATATGGGGCGATGTGTGTATGGGGGGGAAGGGGAGGGAGGGGATCAGGGGGGGAGGGAGAGGTGATGTGTGTGAGTGTGTAGGGATGGGAGGGGAGGGATGGGGGAAGGGGTGATGTGTGGGGGTGGAGGGGTGGGGTGTGTGTGATGTGTGTGTGTGTGTTCGTGTGTGTGTGATTGGATGAGGTTATGGTAGTGTGGTGATGCTGTTGATGTTGTTGTTTCTTGTTGTTGTTGTTGTTGAAGGGAGAGAGGGAGGGGAAGAGAGGGGAGGTTGTTGTTGTTGTTGTTGTTGTTTGGGGTGGTGGTGGTGGTGGTGGTGGTGGTGGTTGTTCTTCTCTTTGTTGTTGTTGTTGTTGTTGTTGCTGTTATTTGCTTTTTTATTTATTCATTCTTATTTCTTTTTTTTGTTTTCGTTATTCATTCTCTATTTTCTCCTTTATTTCTTATCATTTCTCTCCCTTTTTCCTTTCACTGTTCCCTCTCGTTTCTGCTTTCTTTCCTTTTTTTCTCTTTCTTTTCTTTCGTTTCTCCTTCCTTTCTTTTTCTAGTTTCTTTTTTTTCTCTTTTCCCTCTTCTTATTTTTGTTCTGTCATATCTTTCTTTGTCTCCTAGCATTAATTCATTTCTTATTATTTTTTTTTCTTTTTCTTTCTCTTTTTCTTCCTCTTTTTCCTCTTTCTCTTCTTCTTCTTCTCCTTTTTCTCTTTCTTTTTCTCTTTCTCCTTCTCCTTCTTCTTCTTCTTCTCCCTCTTCTTCTTCTTCTTCGTCTTCTTCTTCTTCTTCTTCTTCTTCTTCTTCTTCCTCTTCTTCTTCCTCTACGCAGGGCATTTGCGTATAATTTAGTTCGTTCATATGTTTGTTTATTAGTTTGATAGTTTGTTCATTTACTCACTAACTT
>NC_066557.1:8358319-8360819 GCF_024679095.1 Eriocheir sinensis
TGAAGGGAAACGAAACCATTCTCTCTCTCTCTCTCTCTCTCTCTCTCTCCATTTTTACCTCCAAGTCCCACCGCGGCGAAGGAGAAGAGGGAAGAGGAGAGGAGAGGAGGAAAAAAAGAGGAGAGGTAGAAGGGAGAGGAAAGAAGGAAGAGGAAAAAAGGGAGACAGGGAGGAGGGAAGAGGGAGGAGAGAGAGAGAAGATGAAGGAGAGAATAAGGAGAAGAAAGAGAGAGAAAAAGAAACAGAGAGAGGAAGATAAATAGTGAAAGAGGAAAGATAACAAGAGAGAGAGAGAGAGAGAGAGAGAGAGAGAGAGAGAGAGAGAGAGAGAGAGAGAGAGAGAGAGAGAGAGAGAGAGAGATGCCTTATGTATTCCTAATTTTTCTCCTTTATTTATTTATTTGTTTATTTATTTATTGGTGTCGTTTTTATTTCCTTTACTATCTCCACTTCTATGTATTTTCTTCTATATTTCCTCTTTCTTTTTATCTTATAGTTTTCATCATCATTATTTTTTCCATGCCTTCATTTATCACTTCTTCATTTCCTTTTTTCCCAGAGGCTTGGCAAACGAAGAGGATGGAAGAGAAGGAACGATGGATGGAGGGGAATAGAAGGAAGTGGAAGGATGAAACAACTAGGATAAGGTAAGAAGGATTTTTTTTTTTTTTATAGCTCAGGAGACAGTTCAAGGGAGTAAAGAAAAATATATAAAAAAGCCCGCTACTTACTGCTCCTGAATAGAGGTCAAAGGAGTGTCCAAACAGAGAGGTCAATTTCGGGAGGAGAGGTGTCCTGATACCCTCTTCTTGAGAGAGTTCAAGTCGTAGGCAGGAGGAAATACAGATGAAGGAAGATAGAGAAATAAGTTGATATAGTAGAAGAGAGAGAAAGAATATTTTGTTTGGAAAGGAAGAAGGGAAAAAGAAGAACGGGAAGGAGGGAAATGCGGTATATTTTAGAGTATTGGAAACATCAAAACGGGAAAGGAAAAATAATACAAAAAAGGCCGCTCGGCACCGCTCCTGTAAAAGTATAAAGGAAAAGAACGGCCAAGATAGAGATCAGTTCCGGATGGAGAGGTATCTTGATACTCCCTCTGGAAAAAAGTTCAAGTCGTAGGCAAGAGATATACACGCAAAAGAAGGCTGTTCCAGTGTTTACCAGGGAGAGGGATGAAAGAATGAAGATGCTGATTAACTCTTGCATAAGGGATGTGGATAGAATTGGGATGAGCTAGAGTGGAAAGTCGTATGTAGCGGGAGCACTGACGGGGGGAGATGCTATTAGGAAGTTAAGAAGAGCAGTCAGCATGAAAATAACGATAGAAGATAGAACGAGAGACAACATGGCGACGGAATTTAACCTGGTAGCAGCGGGGATCATGTTTCTTAATGGTCCCTCTGAGCGAGAAAAATGAAAAAAAAAAAAAAACACAAACCATTTCATAATATATATCAAAGCATTTGTGATCAGATTATGTATCATCTATTTTGGGGGGGGTTATATCATGGCACAAATTTGGCCCGTCGCTGCTACACGGTGAAGCCACAAATTTGGCCCGTCGCTGCTACACGGTAAAGCCACAAATTTGGCCCGTCGCTGCTACACGGTAAAGCCATAAATTTGGCCCGTCGCTGCTACACGGTAAAGCCATAAATTTGGCCCGTCGCTGCTACACGGTAAAGCCACAAATTTGGCCCGTCGCTGCTACACGGTAAAGCCATAAATTTGGCCCGTCGCTGCTACACGGTAAAGCCACAAATTTGGCCCGTCGCTGCTACACGGTAAAGCCACAAATTTGGCCCGTCGCCGCTACCAGATTAAGGTCCTTCTACCCCATTCCGAAATCATAGTAAGGTCAGAGTTTAAGCGTTCTGCAGCGTCCAGCCTCGAGTCCAACCGGAGTAGTCCAGAGCAGAACACATATAGAAGGAAAGGAATTAAGAAAGGGGAGGAGGGGAACGTGATAACACACACACACACACACACACACACACACACACACACACACACACACACACACACACACACACACACGCGCACACGCACACGCACTCACCACCACCACCACCACCACCATCATCCTTGTATAATTTTCTTTCCTTCCTTGCTTCTTTCCTTCACTAATAAAAATGATGATGATGATGATGATGATGATGACGATGATGGTTGAACTGTTTACACTCACGTCATAAGCTTCATCAATAATCCCTTCCCTGTCTGTTTACCCGAGAGAGAGAGAGAGAGAGAGAGAGAGAGAGAGAGAGAGAGAGAGAGAGAGAGAGAGAGAGAGAGAGAGAGAGAGAGAGAGAGAGAGAGAGAGAGAGAGAGTAACGAGAGGAAGAGGAGGAAGAGGAGGAGGAAGAGGGGAAGAATCTGAGATCATAGAACTTGAAAGAGGGGAATAAGGGAGATGAAAAAAGAGGATTAGAGGGGAACGGAAGAGAGAGAGAGAGAGAGAGAGAGAGAGAGAGAGAGAGAGAGAGAGAGAGAGAGA
>NC_066557.1:8365819-8370819 GCF_024679095.1 Eriocheir sinensis
TACCATAGTAGTAGTAGTAGTAGTAGTAGTAGTAGTAGTGGTAGTAGTAGTAGTAGTAGTAGTAGTAGTAGTAGTAGTAGTAGATATTATCAGAAAAAATGCCGTAAAAAATGATAACAATAATAATAAGAAAAATAATAATGAAATGAACGAGGAGGAGGAGGAGGACGATGAGGAGGAGGAGGAGGAGGAGGAGGTTATCAATTAATTACAGCCACAAAGGTGAAAATATGAACAATTAACACGGGGAAAAAGTCTTAACAGGGAGATGAACCACAAAGGAGAAAGAGAGAGAGAAGAGAAAAAGAGAAAAAAAAAACATTACGAGAAAGAAGAAAAAGAGGAGGAGGAGGAGGAGGAGGGAAAATTAGCGGGTTTCCTCTCCATTTTCCCTCCTCTTACCTCTCCTTCCTCCTCTTTCTCCTCCCCAAAATTTCCTCCATCAGTATTCAGGACTCGCCTCTCCCTCCCCTCCCTCCTTCTCCCCCTCTTCTCTCTCTCTCTTTTCTCTCCTTCTCATCCTCCTCTCTCTCTCTTCTGTCTTGTTTCTTTCTCTCCTTCTCTCTTCCTCTCCCTTCTTTCTCTTCTCCCTCTCTTCCTCTTCTCTTTCTTCCTCTTCCTCTTTTTATCCTGTCCCTACCCTCTCTTCTCTTCCTCCTCCTTCTTCACTTCCTTTCTCCTTCCCTTTACTTCTGTTCTATCCTCCTCTATTCCTTCATTCAACCTTCCCTTCTTTCTCTTCTTCCCTTTCTTTTTCCTCCTCTTCCCCTCTTCCTCCTTTTACTTCCTTCTCTCCCTTCTTCTCCCTCCTCTCTCTTCCTTCTTTGCTCTCCTTTTCTCTATCCTCCTCCTCCTTCTCCTTCTGCTCTTTCTTCTCTCCTCCTTCCTCCTTCACTCTCCTTCCTCTCATCCCCTCACTATTCCTCCCTCCTCCCCCCCCCCCCCCCCACGCCTTGATTAACCTAACACTCCAAAGGGAATTTTTCTCTCCTTTTCTCTTTCCTTTATTCTTTTTTTTCCTCCTCTTTTTTTCCGACTTCACGTTTATCACATTTTTTCCCTCCCCTCGAAGACCCACAATCCCCTGTCCATTAGTGCTCTTGTAACGAGGTCAGGGGTCACTGTGTTCGCTATAAAGGGGTCATAATGGGGGGGCTGCTGTTTGTTTTGAATGTGTTGTTTTTATCGAGGTTTTGGGGGTTAGTGTGTTCGTTGTAGAGGGGTCATAAATGGGTCTCTGTTTTGAATGTGTTGTTTTTATCGAGGCTAGGGTCCAATGTGCTCGTTATAGAGGGGTTATAAATGGGGGTAGTGCTTGTTTTGAATGTGTTGTTTATATCGAGGTCAGGGTCCAGTGTGCTCGTTATAGAGGGGTTATAAATGGGGGTAGTGTTTGTTTTGAATGTGTTGTTTATATCGAGGTTTTGGGGGCCAGTGTGTTCGTTATACAGGGGTCATACAGGGGGGCACTTCGTTGTAATGTTTGTTTTATCGAGGTTTAGGTTTCAATGTGTTCGTCATAGAGGGATTCATAATGTGGGGGCTGTTTGTTTTGAATGTGTTGTTTTTATCGAGGTCAAGGGTTGTTATTCACTATATTGGGGTGATATTGTGGGTACCTCGTTTTAATGTTTGTTTTATCGAAGTTTAGGTTTCAAAGCGTTCGTCATAGAGGGGTTCATAATGTGGGTGCTGTTTGTTTTGAATGTGTTGTTTTTATCGAGGTCAGGGGTTAGTGTGTTCGTTATATTGGGGTCATAAATGGGGTAGTGCTCGTTTTAAAGGGGTCTAAGAGCTTATATATCAAAAGTAATGAAGGAGGCTTTGTTCGTTTTAAAAGGAGTCTGACAGCACGTTTTTTATTATAACGAGATCAGGACTGTGTAGAACAAGGATCAAAATAAAATAAAAACATTAGAACTCTTTTTCCTCTTAATTCCTATCTCCCTTTTCCTTTTCATTCACTGCTTTTCATCTTCCTCCTCCTCCTCTTCCCCATTCATAAGAACATAACAACGTGAGGAGTCCGCAAGAGGCCGGCACGTCTACACAAGGCAGCTCCTGTGCTCTAAACCCCACCTAACTTCGCTATCCATGAATATATATAACCTCTTGAACGTAATGGTATTGGCGCTCACCACATGACTGCCACGCCTGTTCCACTCATCCACCTCTCTATTGGTAAACTCATGCTTGCCTCTGTCCTTGTTGAATCCCAATTTATCCAACTTGAACCCATTGCTACGTGTCCTGCCCGGCTTTTTTTTTTTACCAACAAAACCGTATTACATCACAATTATTAAAGCCATTCATTCATTTATAAAGTTGAATTAATTGCTACATGTTCCGCCCATCTCTCATATCGCCAAAACGTTATTAATTTCACCCATATCAAAGTCATTTATAAAGCCATTTCTACGTGTCCTCCCCAACTCTCTTACCGCCAAAACTTTATTATCATCCCCCTTATCAATGCCCTTTATAAGTCCATTGCTACGGGTCCTATCTGGTTCTCTTAACACCAAAACTTTATTGACATCTCCCTTATCAAAGCCCTTCCTAAACCCATTGCTACGTGTCCTACCTAGTTCTCTTACCACCAGAACCTTATTGACATCCCCCTTATCAAAGCCCTTCCTAAACCCATTGCTACGTGTCATTCCCGCTTCTCTAACCACTAGAACCTATTAGAATCACCCTTATTAAAGCCATTCATCCATTTATAAAGTTGAACCCATTGCTACGTGTCCTATCCGCCTCTCTTACCGGCAAAACCTTATAAACGTCACCCTTATCAAATCCCTTCATAAATTCATTGCTACGAGTCCTGTCTGGCTCTCTTACCACCAGAACCTTTATAACATCACCCTTATCAAAGCCTTTCATAAACCCATTTCGACGTGTCCTGCCCGGCTTTTTTTTTCTACCACCAGAACCTATTAAAATCACCCTTATTTAACCCCATGTATAAAGTTGAACCCATTGCTACGTGTCCTGCCTGGCCCTCTTCGTTAGTAAAAGGTCTGAAATCGATCACTCCATACTAAGGGGTCTGAGAGTGTTTTTTTGTTATAAGTACGTTGGTCAATGGTCAGTCGGGTCTCATCGTTATTAAAGGGTCCTAAATCGATCAATCCATACTAAGGGGTCTGAGAGTGTTTTTTTTTATAAGTACGTTGGTCAATGGTCAGTCTGTTCGTTATATAGGGGTTATATTAGGGATAACTGTTCGGTGTAATGAGTATGAGGTATTATTTTCGTTGTAATGAGGTCAGGTGATCATTTTGTTTTTATCATGAGTTGAATCTTTCGGTGTATCGAGGTTAAGGAGGCATATGAACATAGCAAGGGAAAGGACTCCATATTTCAGTTTATCGGGGTTAGCAGGTCACTGTATTCGCTAAAAAGAGGTCATGTGTTCTATTTGTTCCTAATATCGGGGGCAGTGGGACAAAAGCTCTACTTACGAGATCAGGTCAACACTTTTTCTTAAACGAGGTCAGAACATCAGCATGTCTACTTTAACGGGGTCACAGGGGCACGGGGGTTCATATTTGCAGGGTGAGTAGCGACATAGTTCGAATTACCGGGGTTTGGGAGGTTGTTTTTAAAGGGGTTAGAGGTAAGTTCATGAATTTCTACGTCTCGCCCCTGTGCTCAACTCCGTATCACAAGTTTTACCCAGGGAGACGCGCTTAAAACCTCATTAAACGAATATTCACAAAAAATCACTTTATCGGGGTCTTCAGGGCAGCAAGGCGCGTAATAAAGAGGTTAATGCGTAAAAAGGTCGTAATATTAGGGTTTGGCGTCAGCTGGGTCGTTAAATCGGGGTTAAGAGTTCCCATTATTCGCTTAATCGGAACACGAGGTAATTCTGTTCGTAATATCGAGGTAAGAGGTCACTTCAAGAGCAATGTCGGGGGAAATAAATCGTCTGGTTCGTTTAATCGGGGGCATAAATCATTCTGTTCGTTTTACCGGGGTCATAAATCATTTTGTTCGTTTAACGGGGTCATAAATCATCCTGTTCGTATCAGCGGGGTCAGAAGTAATCTCTTGTTCGTATAAGCGGGGTCAGCGATAATTTATTGTTCGTATTAGCAGAAGCAGAGTTCACTTGTTCGTAATATCGAGGTCACTGGTTACTTTAGTAGTGCTGTCGGGGAAACCAATCATCTTGTTCTTTATATCGGTGTTAGAAGTGATCTTGTTCCTTATATCGGGGTCATAAATCAACTTCTTGTGTTAGTGGGGTCAGAGGTCATTCTGTTCGTAATATCGAGGTAAGAAGTCACTAAAATAGCAGTCTGGGAAATCAATTGCTTGGTTTGTTTTATCGGGGTCAGAAATCATCCTCTTCTTACTAACGGGGACAGAAATAAGCTTGTTCATAATTTCGAGGTTAGAGGTTGGCGCCTTAATCAGCTGGTTCGTTTTATCGGGGTCAGAAATCATCGTCTTCTTACTAACGGGGACAGAAATAAGCTTGTTCATAATTTCGAGGTTAGAGGTTGGCGCCTTAATCAGCTGGTTCGTTTTATCGGGGTCAGAAATCATCCTCTTCTTACTAACGGGGACAGAAATAAGCTTGTTCATAATTTCGAGGTTAGAGGTTGGCGCCTTAATCAGCTGGTTCGTTTTATCGGGGTCAGAAATTATTGTGCTCGTATTAGCGGGGTCAGAAATCATTATCTTCCTACTAACGGGGTCAGAAGTAAGCGTGTTCATAATTTCGAGATCAGAGGTTGGCGCACTTAATAAGCTGGTTCGTTTTATCGGGGTCAGAAGTCATCATGTTCGTATTAGCGGGATCAGAAGTCAACCTGTTCGTATTAGTGGGGTCAGAAGTCAACCTGTTCGTCTTAGCGGGTTCAGAAGTCAACCTGTTCGTATTAGTGGGGTCATAAGTCATGATGTACGTATTACCGAGGTCAGAAGTCAACCTGTTCGTCTTAGCGAGGCCAGAAGTCATGATATACGTATTACCGAGGTCAGAA
>NC_066557.1:8375819-8378319 GCF_024679095.1 Eriocheir sinensis
AAGATGCAGATTAGCTCTTGCATTAGGAATTTGGACAGCATAGGGATGAACTGTTGAAAGTCTTAGTTGATGAAAGAGTAAAGATGCAGATTACCTCTTGCATTAGGAATTTGGACAGCATAGGGATGAACTGTTGAAAGTCTTAGTTGATGAAAGAGTAAAGATGCAGGTTACCTCTTGCATTAGGAATTTGGACAGCATAGGGATGAGCTGGAGTTGAAAGTCTTAGTTGATGAAAGAGTAAAGATGCAGATTAGCTCTTGCATTAGGAGTTTGGACAGCATAGGGATGAGCTGGAGTTGAAAGTCTTAGTTGATGAAAGAGTAAAGATGCAGGTTACCTCTTGCATTAGGAATTTGGACAGCATAGGGATCAGCTGTTGAAAGTCTTAGATGATGAAAGAGTAAAGATGCAGATTACCTCTTGCATTATGAATTTGGACAGCATAGGGATGAACTGGAGTTGAAAGTCTTAGTTGATGAAAGAGTAAAGATGCAGGTTACCTCTTGCATTAGGAATTTGGACAGCATAGGGATGAACTGTTGAAAGTCTTAGTTGATGAAAGAGTAAAGATGCAGGTTACCTCTTGCATTAGGAATTTGGACAGCATAGGGATGAGCTGTTGAAAGTCTTAGATGATGAAAGAGTAAAGATGCAGTTTCGCTCTTGCATTAAGAAGCTGGACAACACAGGGATGAAAAAAAGATGCTGGTTAACTCTTCTCCTCCTCCTCCTCCTCCTCCTCCTCCTCCTCCTCCTCCTCCTCCTCCTCCTTCCACTTCTTGTTCTATTATTCCCTTGCATGTATCCCTGGCATCCATAACTCATTTATCTCAAGTGTTGTTCCGCCTCCTCCTCCTCCTCCATCTCCTCCTCTTCTTCTTCTTCTGCTGCCTCCTCCTCCTCCTCCTCCTCCTCCTCCTCCTCCTTTAATAATTTTTGCAGCATCTTTCACTGTTCCTTTTGTATATTTAGCTCTTCGCATATTTTTCCTCCTCCTCCTCCTCCTCCTCCTCCTCCTCCTCCTCCATAACCTTTGTCCTCTTTCCCATACTTCCCTAAAAATGGGAGGAAACATCTTCAAGAACTGACCTAAAGTTGAGAAATTTCCCTCCATCCTTCCCTCCCTCCCTCCCTCCCTCCCTCCCTTCCCTCCTTCCCTCCTCTCCCCCTTCCCTCCCTCCCTTCCTCTCCTTTAGTTGTCTTCTACTTTCTTTCTCTCCCTGTCTTTCATCCTCCCTTGTTCTCTCTCTCTCTCTCTCTCTCTCTCTCTCTCTCTCTCTCTCTCTCTCTCTCTCTCTCTCTCTCTCTCTCTCTCTCTCTCTCTCTCTCTCTCTCTTTTCTTCTCTTTTTTGCATTCGTAATTGGTTTTCAGTAGTTTATTTTTTGTCCATCTAATTCTCTTTCTTCTTTCCTCTCTCTCTCTCTCTCTCTCTCTCTCTCTCTCTCTCTCTCTCTCTCTCTCTCTCTCTCTCTCTCTCTCTCTCTCTCTCTCTCTCTCTCTCTCTCTCTGATCTTTTTTTTCTTCTCTTATTCTTGATCACTTGCTTTTATCTCCATTTTTCTCTCCTCCTCCTCCTCCTCCTCCTCCTCCTTCTTTATCTTCCCTCCTCCTTTCTTCCTTAATCATACTTTTTTTTCTCCTCCTTTCATTTCCTTCCTCCTTTCTTCCTTTGTCCTAATTCCTTTGCTATTCATTTTCCCGGTGATCTAAGAGAGAGAGAGAGAGAGAGAGAGAGGAGGAAAGTATTGAGGAAAGTTTTTCATTAAAGTTTTTTTGTGTGTGTCCCATTGATGAAAAAGATTTTGGAGAGAGAGAGAGAGAGTATATTCTCATACACACATAATTCACAGCAATACATACGAACACACACACACACACACACACACACACACACACACACATAATTCACACACCAAGGCGCTCAGACAGATGACAAACAGCCTTCCACTCCTCCCCCCAATCCCCCCCTCACCCACCCACCCACCCACACCCACACACACACACACACACACACACACACACACACACACACCGCTCCTGTAGCTCGGTGGTAAAGCTCTGCGCTGCCCGACTTCACGGACTGACAGGCTTATGGTCAAGACCCGCTCAGGTAGGGATTTTTTCCACTGAGGAGGAACGTTTACTGTCCCCTCTCGACCAAGGGGTACCAAGGGGTGTGTGGTGGGTCCCGCCAATACCCAAATATCGACTACAATGAGACTTTTCAGGAGGGTATTTGCTGGTGATGATGAGTCCAGCTACTGATCAGGCCGTGGTGAATTAAACACACACACACACACACACACACACACACACACACACACACACACACACACACACACACACAGGTAAAAGTGTCGCTAATTAGCTGAACAGGTGAAGTAAGGGGTTATTAGCATTACTGTTTGGAGGAGGAGGAGGAGGAGGAGGAGAAAGAGGAAGAGGAAGAAGAGGAGGAGAAGGAAGGGGATATTGCGTTATTTTGAGGTATTAACG
>NC_066557.1:8384886-8394886 GCF_024679095.1 Eriocheir sinensis
CTCTCTCTCTCTCCTCTCTCTCTCTTCTCTCTCTCCTCTCATTTTTCTCTCTCGCAGGATGAGATAAATTTTGTTCCATTTTGAACTCTTTTCTTTCCCAAGGATTCAGAAGAAAGAGAAAATCAGAGAGAGAGAGAGAGAGAGAGAGAGAGAGAGAGAGAGAGAGAGAGAGAGAGAGAGAGAGAGAGAGAGAGTAAATCCCTTTCCAATTCAGGCCGCATCAGAAACCGTCCCCGGGGCAAGATCGCCAATTCCTGTCGCTGTTTTGTCATCCCCAAGAGAAGGCGGAATATGACACGGCTAGCGTGGTCCCTTACGCTCCTAAAGTCTGCCGAAATCGCCCCTTTACTTATAGGTTTTGGGGGTTGCTACGCTCTCTCCTGCATAGTTAGAGGGTTTGAACTGGTGTCAAGGAGTTGTAGTGTTCGTGAAGAAGTTTATAATAGGTTCGAATTGCGTTCTTATCGAAATAATTAAGGTTTGTTTTGGTATTGATAGATGTGAGGTGGCTATTATTGATATATTTGAAGTCTAAGGTGTTTTGATGTGTATTTTCGAACATGTGTTAAGGGTTTATGTGTTCTTCTAAGGGTTGAAAAATGGTTGGTTTATTGAACTATATAAGGTTGTGTTATATGGCTGAGAGTGATGTTGCTGTTATTGATATATTTGAGGTTTGTTAAGAATGGGTTCAAAGTGATATCAGAGGGTCGTGTGCTCGTGAAGGGGATTAGAAAGTGTTTGAAATGCATAATAATTGAAAGGTTTGAGGTTCGTTTTGATATCATTGGAAGTGATGTCAAGCAATGGATAGAGGTGCCTTGAATTGTTTGGTTATTGATATATTTAAAGAACTAATGATGAAAGGCTAAGGCATGGAGAGCTTCTTAAATGGGTGATATACTATGCTTCTTTTTTTAACCTTTTTCCTTGTTTCCTGTTATTAACTAATGATGAAAGGCTAAGGCAGGGATATATTCTTAAATGGGTGATATATGTTTCTTTTTTTAATATTTTTCCTTGCTGTTATTTACTAATGATGAAAGGCTAAGGCAGGGATATATTCTTAAATGGGTGATATATGTTTCTTTTTTTTATATTTTTCCTTGCTGTTATTTACTAATGATGAAAGGCTAAGGCAGGGATATGTTCTTAAATGGGTGATATATGTTTCTTTTTTTATATTTTTCCTTGCTGTTATTTACTAATGATGAAAGGCTAAGGCAGGGATATGTTCTTCAATAGGTGTTACATTTTGCTTTTTTTATATTTTTCCTTGAAGTTTTTATTTTTTTAATCTATTCGTCTTCTAAATGAGTTAAGACTGCATAAAAATTTCCTTGAGTTTTACTTAATATTTCTCTCTTTATTTCGTTAAGTGATTTATCATTTCTGGAAGTGTTTTGATGTTTGTTTTCCTCTCTATTACTTTCACGATTTATTTTCCAGTTTTACTTTTTTCCTTAAGTTTTCCAGTGCCTTTTTATTTTCGTCAATTCAATAGTAAATATTTTTCCAGTGAGATTTTTTTGAGAAAGTTTCATCACGTTAATAAGATTTGTATACTTCTTTTCATCTCTCTCTCTCTCTCTCTCTCTCTCTCTCTCTCTCTCTCTCTCTCTGTTACTTGTCGCGGAAAAATTATATATTATTTCTCATTTGCATTCCCTTGATGTGCAAAAGCTAGATGTACATGTGTAGGTCTTTGAACACACACACACACACACACACACACACACACACACACACACAGCCATTTCATTATACCAAAAGATAAAGGATATGAACTGTGTGTGTGTGTGTGTGTGTGTGTGTGTGTGTGTGTGTGTGTGTGTGTGTGTGTTAATCAAGATATGAAATAAAAAAAAAGAATAACATTAACACGAATTTAATCAGTGTTATTTCAATCTCTCTCTCTCTCTCTCTCTCTCTCTCTCTCTCTCTCTCTCTCTCACCTAAGTACCATTAACACTGCACCAAAATGGGTTCAGTGTTGCCAACGCCATACACACACACACGCACACACACACACACGCAAGCACGAACATTCCCTCCCTCTTCCCTTCCATTTCCCTCTCTCTCTCTCTCTCTCTCTCTCTCTCTCTCTCTCTCTCTCTCTCTCTCTCTCTCTCTCTCTCTCTCTCTCTCTCTCTCTCGTTTCTTCATCATTTCTCTTTCATTTTCTCCTTTATTCTTTCTCTTTTTCTCTCTCTCTCTCTTCCCCTCTTTCTTCCTCTTCCCCTTTTCGCACTTTCGTTTTCTTTTCTCTTCATCACTTCTTCCTTTTTTCTTTCACTCATTCTTTCTCCTCTTTTCTCTATCTCCCCTCTTTCTTCCCCTTCTCTATTTCTCACTTTCATTTTCGTCTCTTCCTTCTTCTTCCAATTATCTACTCAGTTTTCTCTTTCGTCGCCTTTCTCCTTTCTTCGCGTTTCTTTATCTTCTCCCCCTCTTCTTTTTTCTTCTATTTTCCACTTTATTTTTTGCTTTATCATGATTTTCTTCTCTCATAATTTTTACGTTTTTTTTTCTCCTTTTTTTCCCTTTTCTCTCTTTTCCTTTTATTCCAATTCTCGTTTCTTTTCGTTTTTCATGATTTCTTTCTCTTCTTTTTATGCTTTTCTATCCTTCTTTACTTTTTTCCTTCTTTCTCTCGTTTCCTTTAGATTCAATCCTCGTTTTCTTTCCTCTTTTTTTTCATCTCTTTTCCTCCTTTTTCTTTCTCTATCACTAATGCTTTTCCCAATTCTTTTTTCGTAATATTTTTCTTTTCTCTTCTCTCTTATCTTTCCCCCTTTTCCCTCTCTATCCTTCTGTCCATTCATTCCATTCTCTCTCCTTCCACCTTCTCTTTCCTCCCATTCTCTCTCTCTCTCTCCCTCTCCCTCCCTTCCTTTGTCTCCTCTCTCCTCCAAATCACTCTCCCTCCCCTCTCTGACTCTCTCCGTTTCCCCTCATTTCACTTCTCTCTCTCTCTCTCTCTCTCTCTCTCTCTCTCTCTCTCTCTCTCTCTCTCTCTCTCTCTCTCTCTCTCTCTCTCTCTCTCTCTCTCTCTTTTAACCCTCCCTTTCCCCCTTCTCCCCTCTCTCTCCCTCCCTTCCATTCCCTTCCCCTCTCTCTCCTCTCTTCTTCCTCCTCCTCCTCTCCCCTATGTTTTCCAGTCCCCTTTATCTCCCCTTCTCTTATCCTCCCCTCCCCCCCTTTCCCCTTTCCCCATTCCCCCTCCTCTCCCCATCTCTTCGCTATCATCGTTACCAACACAACACAACAATCTCGCAGTGTTGCCACGTTAGTTGCTATCTGTTGGCCGTTTGTGTTGGAATGCGGACGTACGCTCTCTCTCTGCATGGGGTTTAAATTTTCATTCTACGGCAATTAATTCTCACTGATTATTAATTTAGATGGTTATTATTATTATTATTATTATTATTATTATTATTATTATTATTATTATTATTATTATCATTATTATTATTATTATTATTATCATTATTATTATTATTATTATCATCATCATCATTAATGTATTGCTCCTGAAACGTCTCTGATCATGAATAAATTTGAAAGGATGAATCTCTAAACACACACACACACACACACACACACACACACACACACACACACACACACACACACACACACACGCCGAAAAACAAGCAATAAAACGTTTTGAAATAGATCCAAACAAATTTACTTTTAACATTTCCCTCCGTGTGTGTGTGCGTGTGTGTGTGTGTGTGTGTGTGTGTGTGTGTGTGTGTGTGTGTGTGTGTGTGTGTGTGTGTGTGTATATGTTTGTGTGTGGGGAGGAAGTTTTGTGTACGCGTGTGTGTGTGTGTGTGTGTGTATGTGTGTGTGCGTACGTGTGAATGTGTACGTGTGTGTGTGTGTGTGTGTGTGTATGTGTGAAAAATGTGAGTGTAAGTGAAAAGCGGCATGAAGTAAGCGAAGAGTTTTTTTATATTTCAATTTTCTAATACATGCTGTGTGTGTGTGTGTGTGTGTGTGTGTGTGTGTGTGTGTGTAATTCACCACGTTCTGATCACGAGCTGGACCCGTCATCGCAAGCAAGTCCCCTCCCGGCACAAGCAAGGCTCATTAGTCAATCTCCGGGTACTGTCGGGACCTCACACACCACACACTATCGGTCCCCCTGGCTCATGGATGGACAATAACCTCTCCTTGCCAGTGGAAAAATCCCAGCCTAAGCGGGGCTCGACCTCTGATTGCTAGGCCGTGAAGCAAGGCAACGCAGAATTTACCACTGAGCTACCGGAGCGGTGTGTGTGTGTGTGTGTGTGTGTGTGTGTGTGTGTGTGTGTGTGTGTGTGTGTGTGTGTGTGTGTGTGTGTGTGAGTGTGTGTGTGTCAACTCACATGAAATTCAGTGATACAAAGGGGAAATGAGAGAGAGCAGGGGAGAAAGAGACATATGCCTGGTGTTCAGAGATGATGGACACACACACACACACACATGAAAAAAGCAGAGGAATGACGAGAATTTTTAAATCTCTCTCCCTCTTACCCTCTCTCTCTCTCTCTCTCTCTCTCTCTCTCTCTCTCTCTCTCTCTCTCTGTCACGCACATACAAAACATTGGAATTCCATTAAAAACAAACAAGCTAACTCGAGAGAGAGAATTTCAGTCTCTCATTTGACCCTAAAAAGTACGCGAGGAATTTTGGCCAATCACGCGAATTCCCGAATGCCATAAGAGTGTTTTTTTTTCTGTTTTCTTTCTATCGTTTATTTCCGTTTATATTTTCCGTGATTTTTTTAAAGGAAGAAAACTATGAGAAAATAAGGAATAGGAATAATGAAAGGAAAAAGAGAAACTAAGACATTACTAAAAGAAAATAAGAATGAAGGAATGAAGAAAGGGAAAATGGGAAAACAAGTGAAGGAAGAAAGAAGAAAAGAGGAAAAGAATGAAGAAGGGAAGTGAGGAATAAATGAAAAGATATAAGAAAGAAAGGAAGGAAGCAAGGAGGAAAATGACTACAAGATGATTAAATAAAATGGAAATAGGAAAAAAAGGGAAGGAAAAAGGGAAGGAAAGAAGGAAAAGAGGAAAATATCAATAATGTAGGAAAAGGAAGGAAGGAGGAAAAAGACTACAAGATTAAAAAGAAAATGGGAATGAAAAAAAGAGAATGAAAAAGAGGAAGGAAAGAAGGAAAAGAAGAAAAAATAAATGATGGAGGAATAGAAGGTTTAATTTTCAATATTATTCGTTTTTTTTATGTTTTATTTTACATTATTTTATTAAATAATTTCTTTTCTCCATCTTTATTTTTCTTCTTCCATTTCTACTCTTTTATTCCTTACGTTTCTTTTTCCTTTTTTTGTATATTATTTGCAGTGTTTTATGTGTGTGTGTGTGTGTGTGTGTGTGTGTGTGTGTGTGAGAGAGAGAGAGAGAGAAAAAAAAAAAAAAGAAAACTAATATATCTTGCGTTTTTCTCCACACTTTCTTTCTCACTCAGTTTCTCACATTCTCTCTCTCTCTCTCTCTCTCTCTCTCTCGACGTAGTATACAGAGAAAATATTATCTCTTCACTCTACTCCTCCTCCTCCTCCTCCTCCTCCTCCTCCTCTTCTTCTTCCTCCTCCTCCTCCTCCTCCTCCTCCTCTTCCTCCTCCTCCCCCTACTTTCTATTCCTCCACAAAACCTTTTCTTCCTTTTCTTTCATTTTTGGTGAAAAGAACGAAAGAAAAAGAGAGAAAAAAAAGAAAGAGAGAAGTGAATCTGTTTTCTTTCCTCGGTCTGTTTTCCTTTTATATTTCTCTCTCTCTTTAACTCCAATGAGAGAGAGAGAGAGAGAGAGAGAGAGAGAGAGAGAGAGAGAGAGAGAGAGAGAGAGAGAGAGAGACTTTTCAATTTTCGCATTTCTTCATTAAACTTATCAAATCAAGGATGTGTAAAACTTTCCATCTCTCTCTCTCTCTCTCTCTCTCTCTCTCTCTCTCTCTCTCTCTCTCGCTTTATTATACCATGTCACATTTCCATTAATCAATTACCACCCCTTTCTCTCTCTCTCTCTCTCTCTCTCTCTCTCTCTCTCTCTCTCTCTCTCTCTCTCTCTCTCTCTCTCTCTCTCTCTCTCTCTCTCTCTCTCTCTCTCTCTCTCTCTCTCTCTCTCTCTCTCTCTCTCTCTCTCTCTCTCTCCTAAGGTCACGTGTTTTGATGAGAGCGCATACTTTCTTGTCAGGAGCGAGATGGAGGAGGAGGAGGAGGAGGAGGAGGAAGTGAAGGAGGAGGAGGACGAAGGCGAGGGAGAGGACAAAAACGAGGAGAAAGAGGAGGAGGAGGAGGAGGAGGAGGAGGAGGAGGAAGAGGAGGAGGAGGACGAAGAAGAGAAATGCAGTAAGGGAGAGAGGAAAGAAAGTAGGAAGAAGCAAGTAAGGAAATAAATGAAGATGGAGAGAGAGAGAGAGAGAGAGAGAGAGAGAGAGAGAGTTAAACAGAAAAGAGGGAGAGCAGGGATGGAAAAAGGGAAGGGAGGGAAGGAAAACGAGTGATTTTTCTTTACGTTTCTGTCTACAGCGCTGGTAGGCTTTCTTGGAGGGGCCTGATGGTTGACCCCAGACCGTTGTAGCGCAGGCAAGTGTTTATAATGACGCCACCTTGCTAGGCTCATACTGCCCCTTGGAGCTCATCTCTGATCCTCTTTTAGGGAGAGAATCTAGACTCCGGGTTGCTAGGCGGTCTTCAAGGGAATATGTGGGCAGTCTTAGGCCACTTGGAGACGGCTGAAAAATTGCCACCTTGTTTGTAGCGACGAGCTGGACGCGTAGCACTCAGCCAAAGAATGAAGGGATGAATGTATGAAAGAATAATGGAAGAAAGGAAAGAAGGAAGGAAAAGAGGATATGAATATAGTACCAGAAAAGAGGGAAGCCACTGATTGAATGAATGGATGTATGAAATAATAATGGAAGAAGGGAAAGAAGGAAGGAAAAGAGGATATAAATATAGTACCAGAAAAGAAGGAAGCCGCTGATTGAATGAATGGATGTATGAAATAATAATGGAAGAAAGGAAAGAAGGAAGGAAAAGAGGATATGAATATAGTACCAGAAAAGAAGGAAGCCACTGATTGAATGAATGTATGTATGAAAGGATAACAGAAGGAAGGAAGGAGAGAAAAAGAGGATATGTATAGTTTCAGAAAAGAAGGAAGAAAGGAGGGAAGAAACGAAGGATGAGAAAGAGGGACTAGAAGAAGGGAGGAGAAGACGAAGACGAGGATAAATTAAAGAAAGACGTAACATTATGGAGATAAAGGATAATAGAGATGAATTTGAAGAGAGGGAAGAAGAAGAGGAGGAAGGAACGAAGCAAGAAGAACGGAAGAAAAGACAAGAGAATAAGAGAAAGAAATTGAAAAACGGGAAAAAAATAAGAAATGAACGTAGAGGAAAATGGAAAATAAATGAAATAAGAAAAAGAGGAAAGATAGAAGGAAAGATAAGAAATGATAAAGAGAGAAGGAAGTGAAGGAGGAGAAAAGGGGGCGAAGGAAAGAAGGAACGAAGGAAGGAGGAAAGAAAGTAACAAATAACTGAAAAGAAAACGGAATGAAGGAATGAAGGAAGGAAATGAGAAAAAGAACTGAAGGAAGAAAAAAGGAAGGAAGGAAGAAGGAACGTGATAAATAAATAATAGGAAGAAAGAAAGGAGAAAAAGATGAAGGAAAACGACGAAAGATGAATTTAAGAAGATGGGAATAGAAAATGAAGGATAAAGAGAAAGAAGACGGAAGGAGACGAAAGAGAGGAGACAAAGTAAAGAATGGAGGAATAATAGGAAATGTGAAGAAGGGAATGGAGGAAAATAAAGAAGAGAAATGAAGGGAAGGGAGAATTAAGGAGACAAATATAGGAGAGAGAGAGAGAGAGAGATTAAAATATGCAAATTGAAGGAATGAAGGAAGATTGAAGGGGAAGATAGGAGGGAAGGACGCAAGGAAGGAGAAATTTTGATGAAGGACGCGGGGAGTGAAAAATGAATAATAAAGAACGAGAAGGAAAATAAATTGAAATAAGAAAAATAAAAAAAATAAGCAAAATAAGTAAAAACGAAAAGAAAAAATATGAAAAGGAAGAGAAAGGAAAAAGAAAAGGAAGATATATATTAACAAAAGAGGGAAAGGGAACAAAATAACAGAAATGAGAGAGAGAGAGAGAGAGAGAGAGAGAGAGAGAGAGAGAGAGAGAGAGAGAGAGAGAGAGAGAGAGAGAGAGAGAGAGAGAGAGAGAGAAGAAAGGAAAAACAAGAAAATATAGAAAAGCGAATTAGAATGAAGAAAATGTAAAAATTAATAGAAAAAAGAAAAACAAGAAAATGATGGATAAAAAGAGGAAGAAAACGAAAAAAAGAAGGAAAAGAGTAATAAAGAGAAATAAATAAAAGAAAAGAAGGAAAAATTGAAAAGAAAGATGGAGAGGAAGAAACTAAACAAGACACCAAAGAAGGAGTAAAAGAGAAAAGGAAGAAAACAGAGAGAGAAAGAGGAAAGAAGAAATGGTGAGAGGGAGGGAAGGCAAGAACTGATGAAGAGGAATTGAATTAAGATGAAGGAAGATAGAGGAGAAATATGCTGATAAAGTGGAGGGAATTGGAGAAGGAAGGAAGGAAGGATGGAAGGAAGGATATTAGGAAGATAAGCAGAAAGGAAAGAAAGAAGGAAGGAAGGAAAGAAGAAAGGAAGGGAAGAAAGAAGGAAGGAAAGAAGAAAGGAATGAATGAAAGAAGGAAAGAAAGGAAGGAAGGAAGGAAGAAGAAACGAAAGAAAGAAGAAAGGAATGAAAGAAGGAAGGAAGGAAAGAAGAAAAAAAGAAGGAAGGAAAAAAGGGATGCGGAAAAAATGGAAAACAAGAAAAATTAATGAAAGAGGAAAGAAAAAACAAAAAGTGAAAGAAAAGGTAAGAAAAGGAGGAAAGAGGAAAGAAAAGGAAATAAATAAATGAAGGAATGAGAGAGAGAGAGAGAGAGAGAGAGAGAGAGAGAGAGAGAGAGAGAGAGAGTGTGAGTGAGCGAGTTACTGTGTGTGAGAGTGAGTGAGAGAGAGTGAGAGAGTGAGAAAGAGAGATTCATTACAAGCAGTGACAGAAAGTCGAACTGACCCACGCACGCACACACGCACACACACACGCACACACACACACACACACACACACACACACTTACCTACATACATACACATACCTTACCCAAGAAACACGCACACACAATCTCACACACACACACACACACACACACATGTACGTCCAGAAAACGCACACACCACTGCCATCTCTTCCTCTAGTGACGTCATCAGAAGGGGAGACGTTGATTGGCTTTTATTAACGCTATTATTATTATTATTATTATTATTATTATTATTATTATTATTATTATTATTGTTATTATGGTAAGTGAAATGTGAAATGACTCGACCGTAGATTTTATTACCTTTATATTGTTTGAGAGAGAGAGAGAGAGAGAGAGAGAGAGAGAGAGAGAGAGAGAGAGAGAGAGAGAGAGAGAGAGAGAGAGAGAGAGAGAGAGAAGGGGAATAAGATGAACAAGATTATAAGGAGAAAGGAAGAGGAAATGAGGGGAGATTAAGACACAAAGTAAAGGGGAGAAGAAGGAGAGAATAAAGAGAGAGAGAGAGAGAGAGAGAGAGAGAGAGAGAGAGAGAGAGAGAGAGAGAGAGAGAGAGAGAGAGAGAGAGAGAGAGAGAGAGAGCGTCACCTCACCCCACACCCCCAAATGAGAGCAAAAAGTTTTAATTGAGCGGAAAATCTAACGTACGGAGCCAGTAATTAAGAAAAGTTGAAAAATAAATGCTTCACTTAGCCGATTCCAACACTGCTTCACTTGGGGCCTCGGAGCTTCGGGTTGACACTGATTGGAGGTTCACTTTTTGGGTTGATTGGTGTGATTGGGTTAGATAGAAAGGACGAAGAAGAAAAAAATGGAACGAAAAGGGACTGAAAACGGTAGGAATAAAA
>NC_066557.1:8399886-8402386 GCF_024679095.1 Eriocheir sinensis
CTCCTCCTCCTCCTCCTTCTCCTCCTCCTCCTCCTGTTCATTTCCTCAACCCTTTCATTCCTTCCCTTTCTCCCCTATTCACACACACAAAAAAAACGAACATAAGTGTGTGTGTGTGTGTGTGTGTGTGTGTGTGTGTGTGTGTGTGTGTGTGTGTGTAGGAAGTATCATTATTGATGTTTTCACCCACGACTGTCAGCTGATGGTCTCTCTCTCTCTCTCTCTCTCTCTCTCTCTTGTATCTTTCCCATCAACGCCCTGTCTTACCTGTCCCGTTTACCCCCCCCCCTCTCTCTCTCTCTCTCTCTCTCTCTCTCTCCACTCCTCTCCTTTCTCTCTTCCCTTTTCTCTTTCCTTTTCTCTGTCGTAGAGAGAGAGAGAGAGAGAGGGAGAGAGGGAGGGAGAGAAGGGAGAGAGGGAGGGAGAGGAGAGAGAGAGAGGAGAGAGGAGGAGAGAGAAGGGAGAAGAAGGGAGGGAGGGAAGGAAAGAGGAGAGAGAGAGAGAGAGAGAGAGAGAGAGAGAGAGAGAGAGAGAGAGAGAGAGAGAGAGAGAGAGAGAGAGAGAGAGAGAGAGAGATGACAATGGGAAGCGAAATGAACAACACCAACAATAACAACAAGAACGAGAAAAACAATAAATAACAAAGGATCTAACAACAACAACAACAACAACAACATCAAACAGACATGGTATACGCTTTTTACTGTGCATCTTCTTCTTCCTTCATTATTTTCCTCCTCTTCCTCTTCTTCTTCTTCTCTTTCTCACACCTTTCCTTTCTTTTTCTTTATCTTTTTTGTTTTTTTTCAGTTTCGTGTTTTCGTATCTTTTTTCTTTCTTTACTTTTTTTCATTTTTCATTTCGCATTGATTTTCCTTTTTCCTTTTTGTTTTTATTCTTGTTTTCGCGTTTTTTTCTTTCCTTATTTTTCTTCATTTTCATTTCGCTTTCATTTGACTTTTTTTCTCTTTTTTATACCTTTTCAATTTTTTTTAGCATTTTCTTCTTTCCTGTTTTTTTTTCATATTTATTTTGCTTTCTTTTAACCTTTTTCTTTTATTTTCTTTTCCTCTCGTTTTCTTTTCTTTTCGCTTTCCGTTTTCTTCATTTTGAGTTCTTCTTTTTTTACTTTCTTTTTTATTTCTTCTTTCTCCTTTCTCTTCATCAGGTTCAACAATAACACTCAGTTTACCATTCCTTTCCATACAAACCTTCTATAAACCAATTACTTTTTTCTTTCATTTTCTTTTCCTTTTTTTACTTATTTTTTCTTTTCGCTTTCCGCTTTCTTCATTTTCCATTCTTCTTTTTTATTTTCTCTTTTTCTCATTTCTTCTTCCTCCTTTCTCTTCATCAGGTCCAACAATAGGACTCCTCTTATTATTTCCTTCCATACACGCTTTTTATCAATCACTTTTACGCGCTAATTGCTTTTTTCTTCTTCTATTCTTTTGTTTCGTCCTTCTTTCTCTTCTTCCTATTCTCTTTCCTTTCCTTTCCATTCTATTCTTTATTCTTCCTTTAATCTTTTTCCCTTTCCTCTCTTTTTTTATGAGTTAATTGCTTTCTCTTCTCATGTACTATTTTTTGTCTTCTTTTCTCGTCATCCTCTTCTCTTTTTTCTTTCCTTTTCATTATTTTTTTCGTGTCCTTTCCTTTCTTTTCCTCTCTTCTTTTCGAGTTAATTGCTTCCTCCTGTTCTACTTTTCGTCTTCCTTTCTCGTCATCCTCTTCTCTTTTTTCTTTCCTTTTCATTCTTTTTTTCGTGTCCTTTCCTTTCTTTTCCTCTTTTCTTTTCGAGTCAATTGCTTTCTCTTCTTCTGTTCTATTTTTCGTCTTCCTTTCTCTTCACCATCTTCTCTTTTTTCTTTCCTTTTCATTCTTTTTTTCGTGTCCTTTTCTTTCTTTTCCTCTCTTCTTTTCGAGTTAATTGCTTTCTCTTCTCCTAATCTACTTTTTGGTTTTCATTTTTCTTCCTCCTCTTCCCTTTTTCCTTTGCTTTTCACTCTTTTTTTTCGCTTCCTTTCCTTTCCTTTCTTTTCCTCTCTTCTTTTGCGAGTTAATTGCTTTCTCTTCTCCTAATCTACTTTTTGGTTTTCATTTTTCTTCCCCCTCTTCCCTTTTTCCTTTGCTTTACATTTTCTTTTTTCGCTTCCCTTCCTTTGGTTTCCTTTCTTCTTATTTTTTGTCTTTTCCTCTCATTTCCTCTTCTGTTCTGTCCTCTTTTTTCCTTTTCTTTCCTTTCCTTCTCTTTCGTTTCCTTTTCTGTCCTCTCCTTCCCTTTCCTTTTCCTCTCCTCTCCTTCCTTTTCCTTTTCCTCTCCTCTCTTTCCCTTCCTTTTTCTTTGCCTCTCCTTCTCTTCCTTTTCCTCTCCTTCCCTTTCCTTTCCTCTCCTTCCCTTTCCTCTCCTTCCCTTCCCTTTCCTCTCCTTCCCTTCCCTTTCCTTTTCCTCTCCTCTCTTTTCCTTTACATTTCTTTTTTCGTTCTTAATTAATCTACC
>NC_066557.1:8404886-8409886 GCF_024679095.1 Eriocheir sinensis
TCCTCCTCCTCCTCCTCTGCCTGCTTTTCGTCTTGTCTTCTTTTTGTTCTTCATGTTTTATATAATCAAAATTGGCATATTTTTCTATTTTTTTCTTTTATCTTCATTATCATAATTAACTTTTTTTTCCCTTTGTTTTTTTTTCCTTCTATTCTTCCTCTTTATTTATCATCATCATCATTATTAGAGCTATCAATATCATAACTATCCCCATCATCATCATCATCATCATTATTCTCCTCATCACTACAAAACAAACAAATTCTAACACCCATTATTTTTCACACGTCAAAAAAAAGAGAGAGAGAGAGAGAGAGAGAGAGAGAGAGAGAGAGAGAGAGAGAGAGAGAGAGAGAGAGAGAGAGAGAGAGAGAGAGAGAGAGAGAGAGAGAGAGAGAGAACAATCTATCACTCACCCTCCATGGTCTTGAGGTTAACGTGTCTGGCTATGAATCGGCGGGCCAGGGATCGAATTCCAGCACTGACAGTCGACCTACCCAGCTGTTCATCCTCCTATTTGGGCGGGTCGGTAAATGGGTACCTGGGGCCACCTGGGGAAGGTAAACTGTGCTAACCTGGATAGCATACCTGGACATTTCCAAGGGTAGTTTAATGACTCTGGAGGTAGTTTGACCCTTCTGCTGTACCATGAACCCCAAAAAACCTAATTGGTGAGACTTTCGTAGGAGTTTCAGGCATTTCCAGGGGTAGTTTAATGGCCCTGGTGGTGGTTTGAGCCTTCCTCTTTACAATGAAACTAAGAAAGAACATATTTGGTGAGGCTTTTGTAGGAGTTTCAGGCATTTCCAGGGGTAGTTTAATGTCCCTGGAGGTAGTTTGAGCCTTCCTCTTTACAATGAAGCTAAAAAAGAACATATTTGGTGAGGCTTTCGTGGGAGTTTCA
Organism: Eriocheir sinensis; assembly: GCF_024679095.1. Classification (NCBI taxonomy): domain Eukaryota; kingdom Metazoa; phylum Arthropoda; class Malacostraca; order Decapoda; family Varunidae; genus Eriocheir; species Eriocheir sinensis. The sequence goes on from NC_066557.1 coordinate 8,405,791, forward strand.
GGCAGTCTTCGTCTGTACCATGAACCTAAAAAAAAAAAACCTAATTGGTGAGGCTTTCGTAGCAGTTTCAGGCATTTCCAGGGTAAGTTTAATGGCCCTGGCGGTAGTTTGAACCTTCGTCTGTACAATGAAGCTAAAAAAGAACATATTTGGTGAAGCTTTCGTAGGAGTTTCAGGCATTTCCAGGGGTAGCTTAATTGCCCTGGTGGTGGTTTGAACCTTCGTCTGTACCATGAACCTAAAACAAAAAAACTAATTGGTGAGGCTTTCGTGGGAGTTTCAGGCATTTCCAGGGGTAGTTTAATGGACCTGAAGGTAGTTTGGCCCTTCTGTACAATGAACCACAAAAAAACCCTAATTGGTGAGGCTTTCGTAGGAGTTTCAGGCATTTCCAGGGTAAGTTTAATGGCCCTGGCGGTAGTTTGACCCTTCTGTACCATGAACCTAAAACAAAAAAATTATTTGGTGAGGCTTTCGTGGGAGTTTCAGGCATTTCCAGTGGTAGTTTAATGGCCCTGGAGATAGTTTGACCCTTCTGTACCATGAGCCTAAAACAAAAACAAATATTTGGTGAGGCTTTCGTGGGAGTTTCGGGCATTTCCAGTGGTAGTTTAATGGACCTGGTGGTGGTTTGAGCCTTCCTCTGTACAATGAAGCTAAAAAAGAACATATTTGGTGAGGCTTTCGTATGAGTTTCAAGCATTTCCAGGGGTAGTTTAATGGCCCTGGTGGTGGTTTGAGCCTTCCTCTGTACAATGAAGCTAAGACAGAACATATTTGGTGAGGCTTTCGTGGGAGTTTAAGGCATTTCCAGTGGTAATTTAATGGACCTGGGGGTAGTTTGAGCCTTCCTCTGAACAATGAAGCTAAAAAAGAACATATTTGGTGAGGCTTTCGTATGAGTTTCAAGCATTTCCAGGGGTAGTTTGATGGCCCTGGTGGTGGTTTGAGCCTTCCTCTGTACAATGAAGCTAAAATAAATAAAAAAACATTAGGTGAGGCTTTCGTAGGAGTTTCAGGCATTTCCAGGGGTAGTTTAATGGCCATGGAGGTAGTTTGACCCTTCGTCTGTACCATGAACCTAAAATAAATAAAAAAAACATTAGGTGAGGCTTTCGTAGGAGTTTCAGGCATTTCCAGGGGTAGTTTAATGGCCCTGGTGGTGGTTTGAGCCTTCCTCTGTACAATGAAGCTAAGACAGAACATATTTGGTGAGGCTTTCGTATGAGTTTCAAGCATTTCCAGGGGTAGTTTAATGGACCTGGCGGTAGTTTGACCCTTCTTCTGTAGGTACCGTGAACCTTAAAAAAAAACTTATTAGAACTCGATTAATCTCCTTTCTAACCTTTGAAAATAGTTGATGAGCGAGGTGGAGGCGATTTAGAATAAGCCCGGACATTACCCTATTAGCAAAAACCACCCAATTGACATCCCATTTTCTACGACCACAAAGAAAACGAGCGTCAGGTAATGAGCGAGCGGGGGGAACGACACTATTTTTTCCCTCTCTTATTTTCCTTTTTTTTTTTCCCCTTGCACGGCGGACTTGGAACCTCGGCGGGAAAAAATGATGGGAAAAAAAAGAAGGAAAAAAAAGGAAATCACTAGAAACGGAGGGAGAAAAGATTTAAAGGGACAAAGGGATTCTCTCTCCAGCGTGGAGGTAAAAAGTGAGAGAGAGAGAGAGAGAGAGAGAGAGAGAGAGAGAGAGAGAGAGAGAGAGAGAGAGAGAGAGAGAGAGAGAGAGAGAGAGAGAGAGAGAGAGAGAGAGTACATACTAAGGTTAAATGTTCTCTTTCTCTCTCTCTCTCTCGAGTGGCCAATGTTACTGCAATAACTGAATTCCAAGCATCAAAGAGAGAGAGAGAGAGAGAGAGAGAGAGAGAGAGAGAGAGAGAGAGAGAGAGAGAGAGAGAGAGAGAGAGAGAGAGAGAGAGAGAGAGAGAGAGAGAGTTACTTACATTACATATACACACGAAGGTTACATTATGACTTACACACACACACACACACTTGCCTCCGATTAAACGTTCATACAACTGCAGACCAACACGCCCAAAGCAGTGTGTACGTGTGTGTGTGTGTGTGTGTGTGTGTGTGTGTGTGTGTGTGTGTGTGTGTGTGTGTGTGTGTGTGTGTGTGTGTGTGTGTGTGAGAGAGAGAGAGAGAGAGAGAGAGAGAGAGAGAGAGAGAGAGAGAGAGAGAGAGAGAGAGAGAGAGAGAGAGAGTGAGAGAGAGAGAGAGAGAGAGAGAGAGAGAGAGAGAGAGAGAGAGAGAGAGGAGGAAGAGAAAGAGACAGAGAGAGAGAGAGGAGAAAGAGAGAGAGAGAGAGAGAGAGAGAGAGAGAGAGAGAGAGAGAGAGAGAGAGAGAGGAGAGAAGAGAGAGGAGAGTAGGAGAGGAGGAAGGAAGGTAAATGAAGGAAGGGAGGAAAGAGGGGAAAGGAGAGAAAAAGAGAGAAGGAAGAGAGAGAGAGAGAGAGAGAGAGAGAGAGATAGAGAGAGAGAGAGAGAGAGAGAGAGAGAGAGAGAGAGAGAGAGAGAGAGAGAGAGAGAGAGAGAGAGAGAGAAATGAAGGAAGGAGGTAGAAAAAAGAATAAAGGAGGAGAGGAAGGAAAGGGAAGGGAGGGAGGAAGAGGGAGGGAGAGGAGGGAGGAGGAGGGAGGAAAACAGGAAAGAGAGGAGGAGAGAAAGAGGAGGAAGGGAGGAGAGAAGGAAGGGAGGGAAAGGAAGGAGGAAAGGGAGAGAAGTACGAGAGAAAGAAGAAATGGAAAAGAGGAAAAAGGAAAAGAGAGAGAGAGAGAGAGAGAGAGAGAGAGAGAGAGAGAGAGAGAGAGAGAGAGAGAGAGAGAGAGAGAGAGAGAGAGAGAGAGAGAGAGAGAGAGAGAGAGCATACGGGTTAAATTAAATCAGGTGAAAATAGAAAAAACAAAATTAATCGAATCATATGATGGAAGGAAAGGGAAGGGAGGGAGGGAGAGGGAGGAAGGGAGGAAAGGGTGAGGGAGGAGAGGGGAGAGAAGGATGGGGAAGGAAGGAAGGAAGGAAGGAAGGAAAGGGAAGGGAAGGAAGGGAGGGAAGGCAGGTGAGGCAGACAGGTAAACTGACTCACCTTGATAAGAGGCTCAATAAAAAGGTAAATTACTGAAGGGAAGGGAAGGGAAGGGAAGGGAAGGGAAGATGTGGGAAGGGAAGAGAGGGAAGCCTAAGGGAATGAAGGAGGAAGAGAAGGAATGGAAATTAAGGAAAAAGAAGGCAAGGGAGGGGAAGGGAAGGGAAGGAAAGGAAAGGGAAGGGAAGTAAAGGGAAGGGAAGGGAAGGGAAGGGGTGGTAATGAAGAGAAGGCGGGGAAGGTAAGAGAGGGAAGCCTAAGAGGGGAATGAAGGAGGAATAAAAGGGAAGGGAAGGGAAGGGAACGAAAGGTTAAGTAAAAGATAAGGGAAGGGAAGGGAAGGAAATATTAGGAAAGGGAAGGGAAGAGAAGAGAAGCGAAGGAAAGGTAAAGGAAGGGAGTGTAAGGTAAAATAAGGGAAGGGAAGGAAAGGGAAGGAAATATTAAGTAAGGGAAGAGAAGGGAAGGGAAGGGAAGAGAAGGGAAGGTAAAGGAAGTGTAGGGTAAGATAAGGGAAGGGAAGGGAAGAGAAGGGAAGGGAAGAGAAGGTAAAGGAAGAGAGTGTAAGGTAAGATAAGGGAAGGGAAGGGAAGGAAATATTAAGTAAGTGAAGACAAGGGAGGGGAGGGGAAGGTAAAGGAAGCGAGTGTAAGGTAAGAGAAGGGAAGGGAAGGGAAGGGAATATTAGGTAAGGGAAGAGAAGGGAAGGGAAGAGAAGGTAAAGGAAGAGAGTGTAAGGTAAGATAAGGGAAGGGAAGGGAAGGGAAGGGAAGGGAAGGAAATATTAAGTAAAGGAAGAGAAGGAAAGGGAGGGGAAGGTAAAGGAAGCGAGTGTAAGGTAAGATAAGGGAAGGGAAGGGGAGGAATTAGATGAGGGGGGAAGGGGGGGACGGGAGGCAGCGGGGCGTAGATTTAGAGGGATGAAGGGAAATTGGGAGGGAGGGAGGAAAATAAAGGAAGTGATAGAGATAGAGAGAAGGAAGGCGG
>NC_066557.1:8419886-8422386 GCF_024679095.1 Eriocheir sinensis
GAGCTCTAGGGGGGCAGCATGAGAGAAGCAAGATGGCACCATTATAAAAAAAATTTGCCCGCTCCATAACAAGCAAGGGGCCGACTCTAGATTCAAGGGGCCGGACTCTAGATTCAAGGGGCCGGACTCTAGATTCTCCCCCTAATAAGGACCAATGATGAGCTCTTGGGGGGGCAGCATGAGAGAAGCAAGATGGCACCACTATAAAAAAATTTGCCCGCTCCATAACAAGCAAGGGGCCGACTCTATATTCAAGGGGCCGGACTCTAGATTCAAGGGGCCGGACTCTAGATTCTCCCTAATAAGGATCAATGATAAGCTCCGGGAGGCAGCATGAGAGAAGCAAGATGGCGCCACTATAAAACACTTGCCCGCTCCATAACAAGCAAGGGGCCGACCACCAGGACCCACCAAGAGAGCCTGCCGGTGCTATAGGCAAAATAGAAAGAAGGATGAGATAAGGAAATAGAATGAGAAAGAAAGAAAGAAAGAGAGGAAGGATGAAATACATGAAAATATAAACAAAAAGAAGGAAGGAAGGAAAATATAAAAGATGAAATAAAAAATCCATGTATACAATAAAAACAAAAACAGAAGAAAAATTGGGAAGAGAAAAAAAGGATGAAAAATTGGGAAGAGCAAAAAAAAGACAAAAGAAAACAACAATAATAATAACGAAAAACAACAAAAACATCAACGAACATAAAACAGAAAACGAAACTCAAGCGCCGTAAATTCCACACCAACAATTAGAAACCGCAGAGTAAAAAAAATAAAGATATATTAAGAAAACTTTAATTGAATCGCGAGGAAAAATATCGTTCATATGAAACACAACTTGAGCGAAACTTTGAGAGAGAGAGAGAGAGAGAGAGAGAGAGAGAGAGAGAGAGAGAGAGAGAGAGAGAGAGAGAGAGAGAGAGAGAGAGAGAGAGAGAGAGAGAGAGAGAGAGAGAGAGAGAGAGTAAACGAGAAAAGAAGAAAAAAGTGAAAAGGAAAAAAAAGAAAATGGAAAAGAGAGGAAGAGGAGAAAGATTAAAAGAAAGAAAACAATGGGAAGAAAGAAAGAAAAGAAAAAACAAAAAAACAAAAAGGGAAAAAATGAAAAAGGGAAAGGACAGAGAGAGAGAGAGAGAGAGAGAGAGAGAGAGAGAGAGAGAGAGAGAGAGAGAGAGAGAGAGAGAGAGAGAGAGAGAGAGAGAGAGAGAGAGAGCGTAAAGTTACATCCGTTTTCTTTTAAGCTAATTAACGCCCATAAATCATTTAAAAACGGAGAGAACAAAAGAAAGGAAAAATGCGTAAAGAAAAAGAGAATAAATAGATAAATGAAGGAATGAAGAGAAAAAAATAAAAAATAGGGGACGAAGAGAAATAAGTAAAGAAAAAGAAAGACAAGAACAGAGAAATATGGATAAGTAAAGAAAGAAAAGTGAACGAGAGAAAGAAGAAAAACTGGGAAAAGAAAATAATGAGAAACAAGAAAATTTGAGAAGAGAAAAATAAGAAACAAGAAAATTTGGGAAGAGAAAAATAAGAGAGAAAAGTAAAAGAAGAAAATTTGGGAAGTGAAAAATAAGAGAAAAAAGAAAAATTTGGAAGAGAAAAATAAGAGAAAAATAAAAAGAAAATTTGGGAAGAGAAAAATAAGAGAAAGAAGAAAAATTGGGAAGAGAAAAATAAGAGAGAAAAATAAAAGAAGAAAATTTGGGAAGAGAAAAATAAGAGAAAGAAGAAAAATTGGGAAGAGAAAAATAAGAGAGAAAAATAAAAGAAGAAAATTTGGGAAGAGAAAAATAAGAGAAAGAAGAAAAACTGGGAAGAGAAAAAGTAAGAAAATTGGGAAAAGAAAAAAAAATGATGAAAAATTGGGAAAAAAAGAAAAGAAAAATTGGGAAGAGAAAAAAAGACAAAGAAGCAAAAAGATAATTAAAAAAAGCAAAAGGAGAGAGAAAAAAGAAGAAAATTAATAGAAGCAAATATAATTAACAAATAAAACAATGAGTATAAAATTAGAGAAAACGAAAAAAATATAAATAAGTGAAAAAAAATAAAGGCGAGAACAGGGAAAAATAAAGATAAGCAAAGAAAAAAGTGAGAGAAAAGAGAATAGAAAAAAAATAAACAGATAAATGAAGAAAACAAAAACAATAACCGGAAGAAAAGAGAATTAAAGAGAAAATAAAACATAAAAATAAAGATAAGAGAAAAAATTGAGAGAGAGAGAGAGAGAGAGAGAGAGAGAGAGAGAGAGACCCATATATCGTTACCTCTTTTTCGACACGGCACTAAAATAAATAAATAAAAAAAACGATATTTCTCACCTGCCATACTTTTTCACTTTTTTCTTTTATTTTTTTTTTTCTAAACCGTGAGAACTTTTGACCTTTCGTGAGAATATTATAGAAAATGTTTGGAATATTTGTCAACTTGCTGCCCCCGCCCTTCTCTCTCTGCTTCTTTCACTTTTTTAATTTTTTTATTTTGTTTTTTGCTGTTTTTC
>NC_066557.1:8427386-8429886 GCF_024679095.1 Eriocheir sinensis
TTCGCTCCTTTACTTAGATTTATTGATATGAGATTCTGTTTTTTTTTTGGTATATATATGAGTTTCTACTACTACTACTACTACTACTACTACTACTACTACTACTACTACTACTACTACACACACACACACACACACACACACACACACACACAGACAAACACATATACGTTTAAGAAAATTACAATGAAAAAAATCTACGCTCACATCTTGCCATATTTAACTTACACACACACACACACACACACACACACACACACACACACACACACACACACACACACACACACACACACACACACACACAATGACGCTTCCATATTAAGTTCTGTCAGTCTTCTATAGATTTCCTTTACAGACACACACACACTTGCTACGGAAGAGGAGGAGGAAGAGGAGGAGGAGGAGGAGGAGGAGGAGGAAGAGAGTGATAGACAGATCAATAAGAAGACAGACAGACCGATAGATAAATACATACATACATACGTACATGCCGATAGAGAGAGAGAGAGAGAGAGAGAGAGTAAAGAGAGTGGGAAACTTGACAACTATTTCATATTTTCTCTCTTGTCACACTCCTCCTCCTCCTCCTCCTCCTCCTCCTCCTCCTCCTCCTCCAAATCCTTTACTTCCTCTTCCTCCAACACCTCTCCTCCCTCCCACATACCCCAAGTAGAGCTTTCTCTCTCTCTCTCTCTCTCTCTCTCTCTCTCTCTCTCTATTATTATTATTATTATTATTATTATTATTATTATTATTATTATTATTATTATTATTATTATTATTTCGTTCCTTTCTTCGGTATCCTTCTCCTCCTCCTCCTCCTCCTCCTCCTCCTCCTCCTCCTCCTCCTCCTCCTTCTCCTCCTCGTCTTTCTTCCTTTTCTCCACCGCTTCCTCTTTGATCTCATTTGAACGCCTCCATCCTCGTCTTCCTCCTCCTCCTCCTCCTCTTCTTCTTCCTCCTCCTCCTCTTCCTCCTCCTGCACCTCCTCCTCCTCTTCCCTTGGCACGAGGTTGTCTTTTGATCGTTTCTTCTTCTTCTTCTTCCTCCATCCTTTTCGTCTCTCTCTCTCTCTCTCTCTCTCTCTCTCTCTATATATATATATATATATATATATATATATATATATATATATATATGCATTATCATCATTATTATTACTATCTTTATCATTATTATTAAAAAATCACAAATAACCAAACACGTCTAAAAATTCTATACAAAATCACATAAAAATAAACAAAAAACAGAAACAGAAACAAAAAAAATAGCGCGGGAAAAAAAGAAAACGGGGAGTCAGAGTCGTCCATCAGAGAAAACGAGGTACTGGGAGGGCAGACCACTTCAATCGCCGGGAACGTAATCTTTGGGTGTGGAAGTGGGAGATACGAGAGCCCTCACCCGCGAGAGAGAGAGAGGGTGAAAGAGGGAGAAAGGTTAGAAGTCTTCGTATTTTAGTAGTGTGAAGCCCTTTCCTCTTCCTCCTCCTCGTCCTCCTCCTCCTCCTCCTCTTCTTCCTCCTCCTCCTGCTTTCCATTTTTATGAGTTTCTTTCTTCTTTCCTTTATTCTTTTCTTCCTTTCATCGCTTCTGCCAAATTTAACGCCTTTTAATTTATTCCTTTTCTCATATTTTTCTTCCTCCTTGCCCTCCTCCTCCTCCTCCTCTTCTTTTTCGTCTTCTCCTTGTCTTTCATTTCCTTCCCTTTTATTAACCCTTTAACTTCTCTTTCTTGTCTGACTCTCCTCCTCCTCTCTTTTGTTTCTAATTTAATCTTCCTTTCCTTTTCACATTAGGCATTTCCCCACAAGTATTAAAGAAAACGGATCATGTATCAATCTTAAAGGTAGACGATTCAATATAGCAGAGTATTGTTTTTCTTTTTTTTTCTCATAATCCGAGTTATCCGATGATGCAACAAGTTTCCTGCAGAGAATCAGTTTTGGAAATTAATAAAAAAATGGGATAAAACTTGCATTCGTAGGGCGCGGGGAGTAGCGGGCGTTTTTACTCTCTCTCTCTCTCTCTCTCTCTCTTTGTTGCCCTTGAGCCGTCTCCTTTGTTGTAAAAAAAAACTCTATAGTAAAGGAAGAGAAATTAACGTAATATATCACTGGTTCTTAACGTTTAGGGGCGGCGACCCCTAACGAAAACCCATGCAGCAGCCGAACGCATCAGTTATGAAAAAAATAATCGTACAAAAAACAGAAGAAAAACTGCTTCAAAATTCAAGAGTATATTTGGATAACACAAAGAATTCATTCCATTTTCATTCAAACTTGCAAGAAAATCTGCTTAAAATTCAACTACACAATTGGAATGTCTTTTGGAGGGCTTTCCCCGAGCCTCTGAGACGGGCACAGACTGTTTAGTTAAGAATGCAGACTGGAAGTAGGTTGATAATATGCTTTCTGTAGCCTGCTGTTACATGTTTTCTGCTTCCCGAACTCCTGAGACTGGCATAGACTGTTTACTTAAGAAGGTAGACTGAGTGGGGT
>NC_066557.1:8442386-8452386 GCF_024679095.1 Eriocheir sinensis
AAGGGAGATGATGCGTGAAACAGCGAGATAATGATGGAGATAGTGAATAAAACAGAGATAGTGAGGGAGATAATGAGTACAACAGGGAGATAATGAATAGAACAGAAATAGTGAGGGAGATAATGAGTGAAAAAGTGAGATAGTGAGATAATAAACAGGGATAGTGAGATAATGAGTAAAACAGTGATAGTGAGATAATGAGTAAAACAGTGATAGTGAGATAATGAGTAAAACAGAGATAGTGAGATAATGAGTAAAACAGTGATAGTGAGATAATGAGTAAAACAGTGATAGTGAGATAATGAGTAAAACAGAGATAGTGAGATAATGAGTAAAACAGTGATAGTGAGATAATGAGTAAAACAGAGATAGTGAGATAATGAGTAAAACAGTGATAGTGAGATAATGAGTAAAACAGTGATAGTGAGATAATGAGTAAAACAGAGATAGTGAGATAATGAGTAAAACAGAGATAGTGAGATAATGAGTAAAACAGTGATAGTGAGATAATGAGTAAAACAGAGATAGTGAGATAATGAGTAAAACAGTGATAGTGAGATAATGAGTAAAACAGAGATAGTGAGATAATGAGTAAAACAGTGATAGTGAGATAATGAGTAAAACAGTGATAGTGAGATAATGAGTAAAACAGAGATAGTGAGATAATGAGTAAAACAGAGATAGTGAGATAATGAGTAAAACAGTGATAGTGAGATAATGAGTAAAACAGAGATAGTGAGATAATGAGTAAAACAGAGATAGTGAGATAATGAGTAAAACAGAGATAGTGAGATAATGAGTAAAACAGAGATAGTGAGATAATGAGTAAAACAGTGATAGTGAGATAATGAGTAAAAAAAAGGAAAGATGGAGAAGGGTAATGAGTTGGATTTCAAGAAAATGACTCTGAAAATGAGATGAAGGAAAGATAATGAGTAGGATGACCAATAAGATAGTAAGATAATGATTGTGAAAATAAAAAAAGGGAAGATAATGAGTAGAATAATGAGTAAGATAGCAAGAAAATGACAGTGAAAATGAAAAAAGATAGGACAATGAAAAAGATAGTAAGATAATGAATAAAAAAAGAAAGAAAACAAATATAATGAAAAAAATAAGGGAGGACACTGATAAAGCTGATGAGAGAGAGAGAGAGAGAGAGAGAGAGAGAGAGAGAGAGAGAGAGAGAGAGAGAGAGAGAGAGAGAGAGAGAAAGAAACCCATTTGGGGGACGATGAATCACTCACAAGACGAAGCGAAGCAGTGAGATAGTGAAGCAGTTGGAGAAAGATCCATCTCTCTCTCTCTCTCTCTCTCTCTCTCTCTCTCTTGGGTTTGTTGATGTTGTTCTAATCTCTTTCTTATCCTTGTTCTTGTTCATCTCTCTCTCTCTCTCTCTCCGTGTATATTTCTTTCCCCGGTCCCTTCACTTTATTGGAGCGAACCAGTGAACCATTGAGATATTGGAATATTTGATCACTCTCTCTCTCTCTCTCTCATTGATTTGGTGAGGCATAAACTCTGTCTCTTTCTTTTTCTCTCTCTCTTTCTCTCTCTCTTTCTCTCTCTTTCAATCTCTCTTTATAAATATGAATCTCCCTTTTTTATATTTCTTTTTTTCTTCTTTTTCTCGCTCTCTTTCTCTCTCTCACTTGAAATCGGATCTCAATGAAGCGTGAAATCGTTTGATGATGATGATGATGATGATGATGATGAAAATAATAATAATAATAATAATAATAATAATAAGAAGAAGAAGAAGAAGAAGAAGAAGAAGAAGAATTTGTTGTAGTTGTTGCTGTTGTTGTTGTAGAGGTAGTAGTAGTAGAAGTAGTAGTAGTAGTAGTAGTAGTAGTAGTAGTAGTAGTAGTAGTAGAAGCAGTAGTAGCATTAGTAGTAGTATTAGTAGTAGTAGAAAAGTAGTAACAATAGTAGTAATATATGCTCCCTACTTATATCACTACTACTACTACTACTACTACTACTACAACCAAAACTAATCTTATTACTAACCCTAAAGTATATGTAATAAGACCTTTTGAATAGGCTGAAAAGGCGGGGAAAAGGGAGTTAAAATATGTAAGTTAATATTCTCTCTCTCTCTCTCTCTCTCTCTCTCAATATTCCCTCCTCGTGGTCGGGTTCACAATACATGATTCGAATCGCAGCGAGGAGTGATTCAGAAGCTTCGAACCCTTGATTTTGGGTCTGTGTGTGTGTGTGTGTGTGTGTGTGTGTCTCTCTCTCTCTCTCATTCATCTTCCTTTTTCTTCTTCCATTTTTATCACGATCATCTTTATCTTCCTCTTTATCTTTTTTCTCCTCCTCCTCCTCTCCTTTATCCTTCTTCGTTTTCTTTTTTTTTCATCTTTTTCTTTTTCTTCTTCTTCTTCTTCTTCGTCTTCTTCTTCTTCTTCTTGTTTCTTTAAATTCTTTCTTTCTCGGTGTTTTCGTAATCCTTTCCACCCCATTCTCTCTCTCTCTCTCTCTCTCTCTCTCTCTCTCTCACCCCTTCAAAGCTCAATTTTTGGAACCTTTCTCTTTTCGTTCACATTCAATCCTCCTCCTCCTCTTCTTCTTCCTCCTCCTTCTCCTCCTCCTCCTCTTTTTCCTCTTCTTCTCCCTCCTCCCCTTCTTCCCCCTTCCCCTCGTCCTTCTCTCTCTCTCTCCCTACTCCTCCTCTTCCTCATCCCCTCCTCCTCCATTTCACCCTTCTGCTTTTCTTTCTCCTCCTCCTCCTCCTCGTCCTCCTCCTCTCCCTCCCTCTCCTCCTCCCTTCCCATCCCCTTCCCCAAACTCCACTTCCTCCTCCTCCTCCTCTCCTCCTCCTCCTCCTCCCTTTCCCACGCCAAAATTAAAGCCACAAAAACCGAGCGTCAAAATCGTGAAAAGAGAGAGAGAGAGAGAGAGAGAGAGAGAGAGAGAGAGAGAGAGAGAGAGAGAGAGAGAGAGAGAGAGAGAGAGAGAGAGAGAGAGAGAGAGAGAGAGAGAGAGAGAGAGAGAGAGAGAGAGAGAGAGAGAGAGAGCGCTTTATCACCCCAAACTTGGCCAAGAAATATTCGTATTAAGTAATAAAAAAAATGTTTCGGTGTGTGTGTGTGTGTGTGTGTGTGTGTGTGTGTGTGTGTGTGTGTGTGTGTGTGTGTGTGTGTGTGTGTGTGTGTGTGTGTGTAAGGAATAAAGTGAACAAAATAGAGAGTCATTCCCAAAAACGGAGAGAGAGAGAGAGAGAGAGAGAGAGAGAGAGAGAGAGAGATATAGAGAGAGAGAGAGAGAGAGAGAGAGAGAGAGAGAGAGAGAGAGAGAGAGAAAGGATATTAATTAAAGATGAAGCCTGACTCACTTTCTCTTTTCCGGATTCGATACCATGTCTCTCTCTCTCTCTCTCTCTCTCTCTGATTAATACCGCAAGGAGACGAATATGAACATTGGAGCAACGCGTACCACACCATCCCCCCTCCTCCTCCTCCTCCTCCTCCTCCTCCTCCTCCTCCTCCTCCCCTTCACCTATCATGGAAGTAACACCCTTTTATCGAATAGACACTTTTGGCAAGCCTTCCACAAATACTCCATTATCCGGACCCGACCGATAATGGGGGGTAAGGAGGGGGAGGGGGAGGAAAGGGAGAGGAAGAAGTGGAAGAGGTGAGGACAAGAAGAGGAAGGAGGAGGATGTGGAGAAGTGGAAGAGGAAGAAATAAAGACAAAAACGATCCTTGAAAACAGAGAACGAACAGGAGGAGGAGGAGGAGGAGGAAGACGAGGAGGAAGAAGAAGCAGAAATGGTTAAGAGAGTGTGTGATAGGAGGAAAGAGGAGGGAGGAAGGAAGAAGAGGAGCAAGAGGAGGAACAAGAAGAGGAAGAAGAGGAGGAGAAATGATGAAAGAAAGAGAAGGAGGAGGAGGAGGAGGAGGGAAAACGAAGAGAAGAAAGGAATTGGAGGAGAAGAAAAAGAAGAAAGAAACAGGAATTCGAAAAAAGAAAAAAGGGAAGGAATAAAGAAGGAAAAGAATGAAAGTGAGAAAGAAAGGGAAGAAGGAAAGAATGATAAAGAAGGGAAGAGGAGAAGAAGAAGAGGAAGAGGAACACAAGAGGTGAAAAGAGTAGAAGGAAGAGGAATAAAGGAAGAGAAGGAAGAGGAAGAGGAGGAGGAGGAGAGAGGTGATGGAGAGAGGAGGAAGGAAAGAGAGAGAGAGAGAGAGAGAGAGAGAGAGAGAGAGAGAGAGAGAGAGAGAGAGAGAGAGAGAGAGAGAGAGAGAGAGAGAGAGAGAGAGAGAGAGAGAGAGAGAGAGAGAGAGAGAGAGAGAGAGAGAGAGAGAGAGAGAGAGAGAGAGAGAGAGAGAGAGAGAGAGAGAGAGAGAGAGAGAGAGAGAGAGAGAGAGAGAGAGAGAGAGAAGGAAGAGAGGGAGAAGAAAATAAAGTTAAAATTGAGAGAGGGGAGAAATGAGAGAGAGAGAGAGAGAGAGAGAGAGAGAGAGAGAGAGAGAGAGAGAGAGAGAGAGAGAGAGAGAGAGAGAGAGAGAGAGAGGGGAAGTGAGGGGAAGCGTTCAAACAAGACATGATGGAACAGCCGTATATTGAAGGGAAGGGAAGGGAAGGGAAGGGAAGGGAAGGGAAGGGAAGGGAAGGAACAATAAAGGAAGGGAAGGGAAGAGAAAGAAAGGGGTGGGAAAAGAAGAGGAAAGCAAATGGAGAGGAAAGGAAGGGAAGGGAAGGGTAAAGGAAGGGATAGGAAGGGATGATATAGAATAGGAAGAGAGGGAAGGGGAGGGGAGGGGAGGGGAGGGAAGGGAAGGGAAGGGAAGGAATGGGAAAGGGAACGAATGGGGAAGGAAACGAAGAGAAAGGAAGGGAAGGGAAGGGATGGGAAGAGAAAGGAAGTGTAGGAAGAGAAAAGGGGAAGGGAAGGGAAGGGAAGGGAAAGGATAGGAAGAGAAAGGAAGTGTAGGAAGAGAAAAGGGGAAGGGAAGGGAAGGTTAGGGAAGGGAAGGGAAGGTTAGGGAAGGGAAGAGAAGGGAAGGAAAGATTAGAGAAGGTAAGGAAGGAAGAGAAAGAGAGGAATGGAGAGAAGAGAGAGAGAGAGAGAGAGAGAGAGAGAGAGAGAGAGAGAGAGAGAGAGAGAGAGAGAGAGAGAGAGAGAGAGAGAGAGAGAGAGAGAGAGAGAGAGAGAGAGAGAGAGAGAGAGAGAGAGAGAGAGAGTAAGAGAGCGATGACTGATGAGGATAAAGGGGAAAAAGAGAAGAGGGTAGAGAGTGAATGAAAGAGGAGAGGAGGAGGAGGAGGAGGAGGAGGAGGAGGAAGAAAAATGGAGGAAATGGACTGGAATGGAAGAGCGAAAGAGAGAAAGAGAAAGAGAGAAACAGCAAGAGAAGAGAGAACTGGGGAGGAGGAGGAGGAGGAGGAGGAAACATGGACGAGCAGGCAGCAGAAAGCCTGTTGGTTCATTACTAGGCTGCCTGCGTTCAGTGATTTAATCAATCCGTTTGCCATAGGAGTGGCTTGCAGGGAAGGATTAAAGCACTTGTGTATCTACTCTTGGATACGTTCAGTTCACTCCCGATGCAGCAAAGTGGCGATCAAGGCGTTTCTTGAAGGAGGTGATGCTCTCTGCGCTAACCTCTTCTGCAGGAAGGCTGTTCCAGTGGCGAACAACTCTATTCGAGAAATAACTCCTGCCGATGTCGGTATTGCATCGCTTTGCTTGAAGTGTTTTTCCGTTGTTTCTTGTCCTCGGGTTAGTTTGTAGCGTGAAGAGTTTGGAGTGATCAACGTTGCTGAGCTTGTTCAGGTACTTAAAGACTTGTATCATGTCTCCCCGCAGTCGTCTCTTTTCCAACGTGAAGAGGTTGAGCCGCTCGAGTCGCTCGTTTTAGGGCTTCGTCCTCAGTGGCGCGGCGCTGTACTCTCTCCAGTAACTCAACGTCTTTCCTGTAATTAGGAGACCAGAACTGCACGGCGTATTCCAGGTGGGGCCTTACCAGCGAATTATACAAAGATAACACAACTCCCGGCGTCTTGTATTCGAAGTTCCTCGATATGAACCCGAGCATGGTATTGGCGGAAGAGGAGAAGGACTTGGAGGAGGAGGAGGAGGAGGAGAAGGAGGAGGAGGGAGGAGGGAGGGACAGAAAAGAATAGAAAGGAAGAAAAAGCGAAAGATAGAGACGGAGGAAGGAGGAGGAGGAGGAGGAGGAGGAGGAGGAGGAGGAGGAGGAGGAGGAGGAGGAGGAGGAAAGAATAAACAGTAAAAGGAAAGGTGAAAGATGACACAATGCAACAAAGAGAGAGAGAGAGAGAGAGAGAGAGAGAGAGAGAGAGAGAGAGAGAGAGAGAGAGAGAGAGAGAGAGAGAGAGAGAGAGAGAATCAAATAAAATATAGAATGGAAACGAAATAAAAAGGAAGAGAAGATGAAAGGGGAAGAGAGGAGGAGGAGGTGGTGGAGGTGGAGGAGGAGGAGAAGGAGGAGGAGGAGGAGGAGGAGAACATAAGGTTTAAAAGTCAATTATTTGATAACAAAATACTAATAAATATTTCTCTTACAGACTCCTCCTCCTCCTCGTCCTCCTCCTCCTCTTCCTCCTCCTCCTCCTCTTCGGTCGTTGTCTTTTCAAATATTCTTCCCTTCCTCTCTTTCCCTCATTCATTTTTCCTTCCCCTCTTCTCTTTTTATTTCCTTCTCTCTCTGTGTCTTTCTTTTGTAACTCAATTTCTCTCTCTCTCTCTCTCTCTCCACCACAAAGCAATCCCCATTCTTTTCCCCTTTAATCCTCCTCCTCCTCCTCCTCCTCTTCCTCCTCCTCCTCCTCCTCCACGTTCATTTTTCCCCTCACCTCTGCCTCTCCATTTCCCATTCCTTTCTTTTTCCTCCTCTCCTCCCTTTCTCTTTTTTCCCTCCTCCTCTTTTTCACATCTTCACTATCTCCTCTCCTTCTCTTTCCTTTCCTTCCTTCTTTCTATCCCTTTCTCTGTCTCTCTTATATTCATCATCCTTTCCCTTACTACCCTTTTCTCCCTTACTTTCCCTTTCGTTATACTTTTTTTTTCCTCCCTTTCTCTTCCTTTCATCCATCCATCGCCCTTTTTCCTCCCTTTTTTTCCTCCTCCTCCTCTCATTTCCCTTTTTTCTCTCTCTCCTTTGACCTTTTCTCTCACTTCTCTGTCTTTCCTTTTCTTTAATTCCTTCTCTTCCTTCCCTTTTCTTCCCTTTCCTTTTTTCCTTCCCTCCCTCCCTTTATTTTCCCTTCTCCTCTACCCTTTTCTTTTCCTTCCTCCCTTCCCTTTTTTTTCCTTCTCTTCTATTCCTTCTTCCCTTCCCTTTCTTTTTTTCCTTCCCTCCCTCCCTTTATTTTTCCTTCTCCTCTACCCTTTTCTTTTCTTTCCTCCCTTCCCTTTTTTTTCCTTCTCTTCTCCTCCTTCTTTCCTTCCCTTTTTCCTTCCCTCCCTCCCCTTATTTTCCCTTCTCCTCAACCCTTTTCTTTTCCTTCCTCCCTTCCCTTTTTTTTCCTTCTCTTCTCCTCCTTCTTTCCTTCCCTTTTTCCTTCCCTCCCTCCCTTTATTTTCCCTTCTCGTCTTCCCTTTCCTTTTCTCTTCCCTCCCTTTCTTTTTTTCCTTCTCTTCTCCTCCTTCTTTCCTTCCCTTTTTCCTTCCCTCCCTCCCTTTATTTTCCCTTCTCTACCCTTTCCTTTTCTCTTTCCTCCCTTCCCTTTTTTTTCCTTCTCTTCTCCTCCTTCTCTTTCCCTCCTACCCTCCCCCCTCCCCCCCCCCACACACACTAACATAACCCTTTTTTCTCTCTCTTTTCCCATTCTCCTTTTCAAATCCCATTCCTTCCTTATCCTTCCTTGATCCCCTTTTTCCTCTCCCTTCCTTTTTCTCTCCCTCCAATACACCCTCCCATCATCCTTTCCCCTCCTCTCCCTTCCTCTTCCGTATATCTCTTTCCCTTTCATTTTGTTCATTCTTTTCTCCCCTCTCTCTCTTTTCCTCCATTCTTTCCTACCCATCTTTTCCCTCCCGTCATCTCTTTCCTCCCTTTTTTTTATTTCCCTCTCTTCCCTTTCTTCGCTTCTCTCTTTTCATCCATTTTCTCTCCTTTCCTTTTCACTTTCCTCCCTCCCTTTTTTCCCTATTCTCTCCTTTCATCCCTTTTCTCCCCCTTCTTTATCCCTTTCTCCATTTTCTTTTCATTCCTTCTATCATCCTTATTCTCCCCTTTCCTTTCCCTTTTCCCTTCCTCTCCTCTGTTCTCTTCTCTTCTATCATAACTTTTCTTCCCTTCCCTCTATCCGCTTTTCCTCTCTCTCCCTCCTTTCCAGCCGCCCCCCTCCCCACACACACCTACTAACACACAGACCTACTAACACACACACACACACACACACACGTACATACTAACACACAGACCTACTAACCCATCCACGCACTAACTAATCCATTCTTTCTTTCTCTCCCCCCCGCAGAGGATGGTGTGGTGGGCGGGGGCGCGGGTGGTGGCGTGGGCGGCGGTGTGGGCGGGCGTGTGCGTGCGGGCGGGGCGGGCGGCGTGCACCATGGCCGAGTTCCCGTGCAAGAACCGCCAATGTGTGAGCCTTGACCGCTATTGCGACGGCGTGCGAGACTGCGGCGACGGTAGCGACGAGCCCAACGCCTGCTCCCGTGAGTATTGGGGGGGGGAGAGGGGAGGAGAGGGGAGGGGGGGAGGGAGGGGGAAGGGGAATGTAAGGGTGTGTGTGTGTGTGTGTGTGAGAGCGGAAAAGTATGAGGGTGAAGAAAAGAGGGAAACAGAGGAAAGGAAGAAGGAAGATGGACAGGAAAGGGGGAGGAAGAGGAAGGGAAGGAGGGAGGGAAGGAAGGACTGAGAATGTACGAGGGGAAATAAGTGTGTGAGTGGGGATGAGGGGAAGGGGAATGGGGGGAGGGAAGGGAAAGAGAAAGTAGGTGTGTGTGAGGGGAGAGCGTGAGGGAGAGAGTGTTAGGGAGAGAAGAGGGAAAGATGGAACAGGAGAAAGAGGGGAAGGAATAGGGAGGAAAAGGACCAGGAGGATGGAAGGGAGAGAAGGAGGGAGATGTGAGGGAAAAGGTGTGAATGTGAATGTGTGTGTGTGTGTGTGTGTGTGTGTGTGTGTGTGTGTGTGTGTGTGAGAGATATGCGGAAACAGAAAACGAGAAGATGAAGAATATATGAGGTATGAGAGAAAGGAAGAAGAGAAGGGAAATATAAACAAAGGAAGGATTCAGAATACAAAGGAAACCATTGATAATGAGACTAAGAAAGGAGGAACTATGAGGTAAGCGAAAGGAAGTAAAGGAAATGAGGAAAAGCAAAAAAGATTCAGAATATGAGGAAAACGGATGACAGCAAAAGTAAGAAGAAGGGAAGTAGGAGAAAATAAGTAGAGGAAAGGAAATAAGGAAGAGGAAAAAAAGATTCAGAATATGAGGAAAACGGATCACAGCAAAGGTTAGAAGAAGGGAAGTAGGAGAAAATAAGTAGAGGAAAGGAAATAAGGAAGAGGAAAAAAAGATTCAGAATATGAGGAAAACGGATCACAGCAAAGGTTAGAAGAAGGGAAGTAGGAGAAATTAAGTAAAGGAAAGGAAATAAGGAAGAGGAAAAAAAGATTCAGAATATGAGGAAAACAGATCACAGCAAAAGTAAGAAGAAGGGAAGTAGGAGAAAATAAGTAGAGGAAAGGAAATAAGGAAGAGGAAAAAAACATTCAGAATATGAGGAAAACAGATCACAGCAAAAGTAAGAAGAAGGGAAGTAGGAGAAAATAAGTAAAGGAAAGGAAATAAGGAAGAGGAAAAAAACATTCAGAATATGAGGAAAACAGATCACAGCAAAGGTTAGAAGAAGGGAAGTAGGAGAAAATAAGTAGAGGAAAGGAAATAAGGAAGAGGAAAAAAAGATTCAGAATATGAGGAAAACGGATCACAGCAAAGGTTAGAAGAAGGGAAGTAGGAGAAAATAAGTAGAGGAAAGGAAATAAGGAAGAG
>NC_066557.1:8454886-8477386 GCF_024679095.1 Eriocheir sinensis
CATCTTCATTGTATATTTTTTGTCCTCCTCCTCCTCCTCCTCCTCCTCCTCTTCTTCCTCCTCCTCAATAATTTTCCCTTAAGCTCTCTTCTCCATTCATCTCAATTTCAAAACAACACCGATACGTTTTCTTTAATACAACTTTTTTGAAGGGAGACTCAAAGAGAACGAGAGATAAAGGATAGCAGCGGACTGATAGATAGACAGATAGATATATAGACAGATAGATAGATAAAGACAGACAGAGATAGATAGATAGATAGACAGACAAAGAGGTATATAAATAGATAGACATAGACAGTTGAAAGACAAATATAGACAGACAGATAGATAGATGGATAGATAAATGGATGGATACAGATAGTCAAACATTGATATATGGAAATAGATAAGGCTAAAGAAATAAACATAGATAGATAGATAGATAGATAGATAGATAGCGGTATACTGAAGGCGAAGTGAAATAATAACAATAACAAAAGCAATAAATAATAATCAAAAACACATTATTCATTCCCTGATTCACTTACTTGTCAATCTATTCCCTCAATCATCATTCATTTATATTCTTTCATTCACTTACTCTCTTATTCATTCTATATTCTCTCATTCATTTACTCTCTTATTCATTCATCTATATTCTCTCATTCACTTACTGTCTTATTCATTCATCTATATTTTCTCATTCATTTACTGTCTTATTCATTCATCTATATTTTCTCATTCATTTACTGTCTTATTCATTCATCTATATTTTCTCATTCATTTACTGTCTAATTCATTCATCTATATTTTCTCATTCATTTACTGTCTTATTCATTCATCTATATTCTCTCATTCATTTACGGTCTAATTCATTCATCTATATTCTCTCATTCATTTACGGTCTAATTCATTCATCTATATTTTCTCATTCATTTACTGTCTTATTCATTCATCTATATTCTCTCATTCATTTACGGTCTAATTCATTCATCTATATTCTCTCATTCATTTACGGTCTTATTCATTCATCTATATTTTCTCATTCATTTACTGTCTAATTCATTCATCTATATTTTCTCATTCATTTACTGTCTAATTCATTCATCTATATTTTCTCATTCATTTACGGTCTGATTCATTCATCTATATTTTCTCATTCATTTACGGTCTGATTCATTCATCTATATTTTCTCATTCATTTACTGTCTAATTCATTCATCTATATTCTCTCATTCACTTACGGTCTAATTCATTCATCTATATTTTCTCATTCATTTACTGTCTAATTCATTCATCTATATTCTCTCATTCACTTACGGTCTGATTCATTCATCTATATTTTTTCATTCATTTACTGTCTAATTCATTCATCTATATTCTCTCATTCACTTACTGTCTTATTCATTCATCTATATTTTTTCATTCATTTACGGTCTAATTCATTCATCTATATTCTCTCATTCACTTACGGTCTAATTCATTCATCTATATTTTCTCATTCATTTACTGTCTAATTCATTCATCTATATTTTTTCATTCACTTACGGTCTGATTCATTCATCTATATTTTTTCATTCATTTACGGTCTAATTCATTCATCTATATTCTCTCATTCATTTACTGTCTAATTCATTCATCTATATTGTCTCATTCACTTACGGTCTAATTCATTCATCTATATTCTCTCATTCATTTACGGTCTAATTCATTCATCTATATTTTTTCATTCATTTACGGTCTAATTCATTCATCTATATTCTCTCATTCATTTACTGTCTAATTCATTCATCTATATTGTCTCATTCACTTACGGTCTAATTCATTCATCTATATTCTCTCATTCACTTACGGTCTAATTCATTCATCTATATTCTCTCATTCATTTACGGTCTAATTCATTCATCTATATTCTCTCATTCATTTACTGTCTAATTCATTCATCTATATTGTCTCATTCACTTACGGTCTAATTCATTCATCTATATTGTCTCATTCACTTACGGTCTAATTCATTCATCTATATTCTCTCATTCATTTACGGTCTAATTCATTCATCTATATTCTCTCATTCATTTACTGTCTAATTCATTCATCTATATTCTCTCATTCACTTACGGTCTAATTCATTCATCTATATTTTCTCATTCACTTACGGTCTTATTCATTCATCTATATTCTCTCATTCATTTACGGTCTTATTCATTCATCTATATTCTCTCATTCACTTACGGTCTAATTCATTCATCTATATTTTCTCATTCATTTACTGTCTAATTCATTCATCTATATTCTCTCATTCACTTACGGTCTAATTCATTCATTTATATTTTCTCATTCACTTACTGTCTAATTCATTCATCTATATTTTCTCATTCATTTACTGTCTTATTCATTCATCTATATTCTCTCATTCATTTACTGTCTTATTCATTCATTTATATTCTCTCATTCACTTACGGTCTAATTCATTCATCTATATTTTCTCATTCATTTACTGTCTTATTCATTCATCTATATTTTCTCATTCACTTACGGTCTAATTCATTCATCTATATTCTCTCATTCACTTACTGTCTTATTCATTCATCTATATTTTCTCATTCACTTACGGTCTAATTCATTCATCTATATTCTCTCATTCACTTACGGTCTAATTCATTCATCTATATTCTCTCATTCACTTACGGTCTAATTCATTCATTTATATTTTCTCATTCACTTACTGTCTTATTCATTCATCTATATTTTCTCATTCATTTACTGTCTTATTCATTCATCTATATTTTCTCATTCATTTACTGTCTTATTCATTCATCTATATTTTCTCATTCATTTACTGTCTTATTCGTTCATTTATAATTCCCATCATTTTTATATTAATTACATTTATTATCATTATCACGTTTATACATATCAGCAACAACAAAAATAACACAACACGAACTGAAGTCTATGAACGAAATGCCACTTAAAACAACAACAACAACAACAAACTAACAAATAAGCAATCCATTTCCCGTTTTCCTTTTCATCATTTATTATTTCGAGCCCGTTTTCTTTCTCTCATGCTTCCCTTTTCAACGGTACACTTCACCATTTTAAAAAACAAACAAAACAATCCACTTCCCATTTTTTTCCACCATTATTATTAAAGGCCCGTTTTCCTTTCTTCCTTCTTTTTATATTTTCAAGGGTAAACTTCGCCATTTCATTATTCCCATGTAAAACGCTAAAAACAAGTATATGCAACATTCCACTTCCCATTTTCCTTTTCATCATTATTGTTAGCAGCCCGTTTTCTTTCTCTCTCCCTCCCATTTTCTTTCTTTCATTCTCTTTTCAACGGTAACTTCCCCAATTTACTTTTCCCACTTGAGCACACACACACACAGACACACACACAAAAAAAAAAAAAAAATCCATTTCCCATTTTCCTTTCCATTGTTATCATTACCATCCCATTTTTCTTTCTTCTTTTTAACTTTTCAACGGTATACTTAGCCATTTCATTATTAACATGTAAAACGCTAAAAACAAGTATATACAACATTCCACTTCCCATTTTCCTTTTCATCATTATTATTACCAGCCCGTTTTCTTTCTTTCTCCCTTCCATTTTCTTTCTTTTTTTCTTTTTAACGGTTACTTCACGATTTTACTTTTCCCACAAACACTAAAAACAAACCAAAAAACAAACAATCCACTTCCCATTTTCCTTTCCACCATTATTATTACAGGCCCGTTTTCCTTTTTTCCTTTTTTTTATCTTTTCAAGGGTAAACTTCGCCATTTCGTTATTCCCATGTAAAACGCTAAAAACAAGTATAACATTCCACTCCCCATTTTCCTTTTCATCATTATTATTACCAGCCCGTTTTCTTTCTTTCTCGCTCCCATTTTCTTTCTTTTTTCAACGGTAACTTCACGATGTCACTTTTTCCACAAACATTAAAAACAACCCCCAAAACAACAATCCACTTTCCATTTTCCTTTCCACTGTTATTATTACCATCCCATTTTCCTTTCTTCTTTTTAACTTTTCAACGGTAAACTTCGCCATTTTATTTTTCTCTCCCTCCCTCCAATATATCTGACACGCATTCCATTAAATTTGACTCGAAGCGCGGCACAGACCGGCGTAGAACTCTAATTAGTGAGCGGCGCCAGAGTTTTATTACCAGGGTCAGGGAGAGGGAGAGAGGGAGAGGGAGGGGGGAAGGGAAAGAGAGAGAGGGAGAGGGGATGAAAGCAGAAAGACATGTGTAAATGGATTGAAGATAAATAAAAAAAAAATGACATAGTGACAGAAAGACAGAAAGACAGACAGCTAAATAGACAGACATTCATACAGACAGACAGACAGATAGGTAAAGAAGAGGAGACAGACAGACAGACAGACAGACATATAAATACAGACAAACAGATAGACAGACAGAACAGAATAACATACAAAAGAAGACAAACAGACACAGATAGAGACAAACGTAGACAGAGAAAGAGACAGACAGAGATCAAATGGCAAGTAAAGACAGATACAGACAGACAGACAGACACAGAGGGGAGGAGAGAGAAAGGGAGAAAGATGAAAAGTGTGGAGGAGAAGGGAAGAAGAGGAGGAGGAGGAGGAGGAGGAAGAGAGAGAGAGAGAGAGAGAGAGAGAGAGAGAGAGAGAGAGAGAGAGAGAGAGCAAAAGAGAGACAAAGAGAGCAAGAGTTTCACCACCACCACCATCACCACCACCACCACCACCACCACCACCACCGCCTTCACCACCGCCGCCACCGTAATGTAACCCTGAACATTAATGTCTGCTCGTTAAAGCCGGGTCACACCGAGTAATTAGGTTGGCAGGTGATCAAGTCAAGTCATTAAATACGGGTTGTGCTCTAGTGATTACTCTCTCTCTCTCTCTCTCTCTCTCTCTGCTGCTGGTGATGGAGGTGGTGGTGATGGTGGTGGTGGTGGTTGTGGTGGGGGTAGTGAGGGGGGGATTGATGGGGTGTGGGAGGAGGGAAGAGATGGTGATGATGGTGGTGATAGTGGTGTGTGGGGGGTAGTATTGGTAGAGGGGGAAGGTGGTGGTGGTGGTGGTGGTGGGGGTGGTGAGGGAGGGAGGGGGGAGTATTGTGGTGAGGGAAGAGGGAAGAGATGGTGGTGATGGTGGTGATAGTGGTGTGTTGAGGGGTAGTATTGTGGTAGTGGTGGTGGTGGTGGTGGTGGTGATGATGGTGGTGGTGGTGATGGTCATTTTTGGTTATATTCTATCACTATCGTCATCAGTATCATTACCATCATCATCACTTTCCTCTCTCTCTCTCTCTCTCTCTCTCTTATCCCCTGCTTCTTACACCCGATACTCTCACCCTCTTCTCCCTCTCTCCCTCCCTCTCCCTCTTTTCCTCATACCAAACGCACTATCATCTTCTCCCCCTCCCTCCCTCTCTTCCTCCCTCTCTCGACCCACTCTCTCTCCCTCTTATCCAACACTTTATCATGCACTTTTCTCTCCCTTTCTCTTCTTAACTACCTCTCCTCTTCTTCCCGCTCATAACTCTTCTCTTTTACCAGTGACCTTTTCTCTTTTCTTCAGTGACCTTTTTTTCTATTAAGTGATCTTTCTTTTTTTCATCTAGCAGTGCCATCTTCTCTCTCTTTTGACAGTGACCTTTTAACACTAATCTTTTTATCATCAATACTGACCTTTTTCATTTCCATTGACCTTTTGACGGTGATATTTTTCCTTTCTTTTGAGTGAACGTTTAAAACCGACCTTGCTCCATTCTCTCTGTCTCTTACTCCTAAACAAACACTCTCCTTCCTTTCCCCTTTTCTCCCTCTCTCCATTTCACCCCTACCCCCCTCTCCTCTTCCTCTTACTCCCAAACACACACTCCCCTTCCTTCCCTTTTTCTCCCTCTCTCTCCATTTCACCCCTACCCCCCTCTCCTCTTCCTCTCACTCCCAAACACACACTCCCCTTCCTTTTCCCTTTTTTCTCCCTCTCTCTCCATTTCACCCCTACCCCCCTCTCCTCCTCCTCTCACTCCCAAACACACACTCACCTTCCTTTCCCCTTTTTCTCCCTCTCCCTCTCTCTCCTTCCCCTTTTTCTCCCTCTCCCTTTCACCCCTTTCCCCTGTTTTTTCCCTCTCCCTCTCACCCCTTTCCCCTATCTCTCCCTCTCCCTCTTATCCCTTTTCCCTTTTTCTCCCTCTCCCTCTCATCCCTTTCTCCCCTTCTGCCCCCAGCGTGCAACAGGACCTACTACGGGCGCGTGGGCTCCACCTACACGCTTCAGGTGCGGAAGCCGGAGAAGGGCACGCTGCCGCACTTCTGCCAGCTCACCTTCATCGCCTCGGGAGACGTGTACGGCGATCTGGTGCAGCTTAGTATCGAGAAGTTCAGTTTGGGCAGGTACGTGTGTGTGTGTGTGTGTGTGGGTGGGGGGGGAAGGAGACTTGGAAGTGTGTGTGTGTGTGGGGGGGATGGGAGAGGAGGAGGGAGACTTGGAAGTGTGTGTGTATGGGGGGGGGAGACATAGAAGTGTGTGTGGGGGGTGAGGGATAGGGGGGGAGGGGGACATGGAAGTGTGTGTGTGGGGGGGGGGGTATGGGGGGTAGGGGGGTAGGGAGACTTGGAAGCACAGTAGCCAGATTATCGTACTCAAGAGCCTCGTATTTACCGGTTTCTGAGTCATTGCTATTCCCCCAAAAAAACACCAATAATTAACCTTTATACGATAACTCTATATGAAGGGAGTCATTGGGGTCGAGGAGCCAGTTTTGGGGGTCGGAAATAGGCAAACATATAAGTCTGAGTACGACAATCTGGCAACGTTGCTTCGAAGGGAGGACAAGGGAGAGTGAGAAATAGTGGACGTCTTGGGAGAAAGTAGAGGAAGAAGGGAGATGATAATGCCATGGAAGGAAGGAAGTAGAGGGGTGGATAGGGGTGATGGTGGCTTGGAAGGGAGGACAAGGGAGAGAGAAAGTGGAAAGAAGAAGAGAGGGGTGGATAGGGGTGATGGTGGCTTGGAAGGGAGGACAAGGGAGATAGATAGTAGAGGAAGAAGAAGGGAGATAATGGTGCCATGGAAGGAAGTAGAGAGGGGTGGATGGGGGGTGATGGTGGCTTGGAAGGGAGGACAAGGGAGATAGAAAGATAGAAGAGGGAGAAGAAGGGAGATAAATAGTGCCATGGAAGGAAATAGAGAAAAATGTCAACCCAAAATGAAGAAAATGTTAACTCCCCAAAAATGCCAACCAAAAAAAAAAATAATAATAATGACAACAACAAAAAAAGTCAACCAAAACAGACAAAAGAAAAAAAAATGTCAACCAAGAAACGTCAACCAAAAAATGCCAATCAAAAATAAAATGTCAAAAAAAAAAAAAAAAAAAAAAAGGAGCGAAATCCGAGTCTATCAACGCGGAGAATTTGACCCCCAAATCAAAAAGGTCGTATCAGTGACATTAGTCCGGGCTCGCTAATTACCTGTGGCTCCATTAATTAACAGGTAACTCAACTAATTCCAGGCGGGGCAGCCAATTAGCGCCCCTCACCGCCAATAAAAGGCTGCTAATGAAGGTGAGGTCGATGATGACGATGGTGATGATGATGGTGATGAAGATCATGATGGTGTTGATGATGATGATGATGATGAAATAGCAGATGTAGATGAAGTAGTAGTAGTATTAGTAGTAGTAGTAGTAGTAGTAGTAGCAGTAGCAGTAGAAGTAGAAGTAGTAGTAGTAGTAGTAGTAGTAGTAGTAAAGTCAATAACAAAAACAGCAACAAAATGATCAACAACAACAACAATAATAATAATAATAATAATAATAATAATAATAATAATAATAATAATAATAATAATAATAATAATAATAACAATAATAATAGCAATAATAATCAGCACCCATTGACCTATACTAAAGCAATCAGCGCGAAATATTGAAGTAATTATTCCACTCGATAGAGATAATTATCGGATGAGTTCGTTCACGCCCGCCGGAATTCATATGCAATGGAACGAAAAAAAAAGAGACGAGGTTGAAATGAAGTGAAAACACGAATATTAAAAAAAAATGACCGTAAAAAAAAAAAAAAAAAAACACTGACAAGAAAATAATGATGAAAGAAAAAGTGGAAATGGTGATAATGTTTTGATTATGTGGAGAGCAGGATGGTGTGTTTGTTTGTTTGTTTGTTTGTTTGTTTGTGTGTGTGGGGGGGGGGGGGTTAAATATATTCAATACCACAGCAGGTATTATCAAGCCTTTTCATATGTGTGTGTGTGTGTGTGTGTATATATGCATGTGTCTATGTATGAATGCATGCATGTATGTATGTATATTTGCATGTATGTAAGTATGACTGTATGTAGGAAAACGCGTAGATATGTAAGTAAAATTATATGCATGTATGTATAATGTATGTATGTATTTATATAAGATCCATGTGCGTAGTGTGTGTGTGTGTGTGTGTGTGTGTGTGTGTGTGTGTGTGTGTGTAAGGCCGTAAGTGGAGTCGGTAAGTGCCGTGTAAGTGCCGTGTAAGTGGGGAGTAAAAATAAAGAGTAATTGTAATAATCAATGTTACTTAAGTGTTTTTCTTGTCCGCAGTCCACACCTGACCACAAGCCCCAATTAAAACTATAATTGAACGTCAGCTGGGAGCGAGGGGGGCGGAGCAGGGGGCGGCAGGGGGATGGGGGATGGTAGGGGGCCAGGGCAGGGGGGGTGAGGGGGGTGATAGGGGTGGGGGATGCGGCTTAGGGATAAAAATTTCGGTGCGTCTGTGAGGCCAAGTTTGTCAGTTTTAATTAAACGAAAAAGTCAGCGAGTAAAACAGTGATTGTGTGTGTGTGTGTGTGTGTGTGTGTGTGTGTGTGTGTGTAAGCAGGAGATAATCAAATGTGAGCAGGATGTGAAAAGTGTCTTAGGGCACAGCCTTCCCCGTGAGCTGCCACCACCGCCACCACCACCACCACCACACCCTAGTAAGTACCCCCCCTCCCTCCAGATTCGTGTCGCACACCTCGGCGGGCTGCCCCGACGGCTACATGCAGATCGAGGAGTTGAGCCGCCCCCTGAACAGCGGCTACTGGTGCGGTGACGCCTGGGGCCACAACGTGTTCTACTCCGAGACCTCGGCGGTGAGTCTGCGCATCCGCGTGTTCACGAGGCTCGATGAGCAGCCGAGGGACGGGCCCGCCGCCTACCTGCCGCAGGACTCCGTCATGCTGCGGATATCCTACCGCTTTCTGCAGAAGGAGCGCGCGGTGCTGCGTTACGGCGCGCCCTACAGCCCCAAGTACCGCGGCGAGGACGTGGCCAACACCTTCTGTGACCGCGTCTTCGAGAACTGTGACAAGCGTAACTGTAAGATCCAGTCCCCGAACTTCCCGGGCATGTACCCGCGCAACCTGACCTGCCACTACCGCCTCAGCCAGACCCGCGTGCCCGACGGCAAGGTGGCGCTGATCCGCGTGTTCCAGCGCAACCCGCACCTCATCTACATCAAGGACCGCAACGCGCCGCACCTGTCCCGCGAGCAGCAGATGCGTGTGGGCTCGGCGTGCCACGTGCTGCACGACTACCTGGTAGCCTACGACGGCCGCTCCACGCGCGCCGCCGTGCTGGCCACGCTGTGCAAGGGCGGCGCGACCCTCAGCGGCATCACCTCCAGCGGGCCCCACCTGCTGCTCGTCTTCCACGCCTCGCCCTTCGACTTCCCCTTCCAGGACTCGCCGCGCCGCCGCACGTTCGGCTTCGAGCTCGACGTCGAGGTTGAGTTCGTCGACCGCGCCAGCACGGCGTACGTGCGTCCCGGCGAAGCGTGCAGCCACGAGGTGAGCAGCCGCGGCCAGCGCAGCGGGTATCTGCAGGCGCCGGCTCACTCCCTGCTGCCCAACACCACCTGCTGGTGGCGCCTGCTGGCCGAGCCCTCCGAGGTGGTGTGGCTCTACTTCCTCCACTACCGCCACGTCCACCACCCGGAGATGCCCACGCCCGCCCACTGCTCCAACACCCTCACCATCACCGACGGGGACGTCATCACCGCCCCGCCCCCCCAACTGACCCCCCTCATCGCCGCCGCCGCGGACAACACGAGCCTCACGACCACGCTGCTGGGCCGCTTCTGCCGCCCCGACAAGCTGCCGCGCGTGTGCTCGGGCGTGCACGCGCCGGGGCCGCATGCCGCGCCGTGTCTGCCGGGGGAGAGCTACGTGTCTTCTTCGCCGGCCCTCACGCTGTCCCTGCGGTACGCGGCGGGCACGGCGCCGGCACACGTGGAGTTCCTGGCGCGCTACGAGTTTGTGGACAAGCGGCAGTGGGGGGTGCCCACCCCCGGCGGCGGCCCCTGCGACCGCACTTTCACTCTGAGGCCGGAGGGACTCTTCGCCTCGCCGCGCGACGTGTTCCTGTTCGGCCGTGGCGGCTCGCGCAAGCTGCGCTGCGTCTATACCTTCCAGGCCGCCCCGCACCAGCGCGTGGCGCTGCGCATCATCCGCTCCCGCATGGGCTCGGCGTGCAGCACGGAGTACCGCCACGCCTCGCTGCGCTTCGAGTGTTCGCACGGCGGCGCGGCGGGACGGCCCGCCATCTGGGTGCAGGAGCAGCCGTGGCCGGACGTGGCCATGACCCGGGCGTGTGTGTGCGCCACGCCCCGCGAGCGGCCCTTCTCGGTGCTGAGCTACACTCCGCGCCTGCAGCTGGTCTTCAGCGTGCCCGCCATGACGGCGCAGCACGATTACACGCACTTCTTTTTCGAGGGCGAATACTCCATCGTGGACGCCGCGCCGCAGGGAGCCGAGTGCGACTTCGCGGCGCGGCGCCTCGAAGGCCGCTTCGGGAACTTCACGGTGGGCGGCGCGGCAGCGGAAGAGACGGAGTTTGAGGGCGGGGGCGGCGACCCCTGCCTGGCGCTGCCCCGCCTGGTGACGGCCACGGACGGCTCCTTCCTGTTCCTGCGGTTGCCCGGCACCGCCGCCACGCAGAGCTCCGCGGCCTGTCCCGCCGACTGGCGCCTCAACGTGTACGCGCCGGGCGGCCTGGCGCCCCTCGCCTCCGTGTGCCCCGCCCCACGCTACTCCTACACGCCCGTCTTCAGCAGCGGCTGGCGCGGCGGCGGCGGCGGCGGCGGCAGCGGGGAGCGGCACCACGTGGGGCGGCGG
The DNA here is from genome assembly GCF_024679095.1 of Eriocheir sinensis. Classification (NCBI taxonomy): domain Eukaryota; kingdom Metazoa; phylum Arthropoda; class Malacostraca; order Decapoda; family Varunidae; genus Eriocheir; species Eriocheir sinensis. The sequence continues at coordinate 8,466,048 of NC_066557.1, forward strand.
CAGCAGGAGACTCGGGACCTGCTGCTGGAGGTGGCAGGCAACGCCTCGGTGGCGCTACGTGTGTCGTGGGTCAGCGTGTGGCGGCCGCTGCAGACGGCGCCGCTGTCCCCCGCCGGCGCCGACCTGTGCCCGCACCGCTGCCCGGAGATCAGCGCGTGCCTGCCGCCGCAGCTGTGGTGCGACGGCGAGGCGCACTGCCCCGACGGCACGGACGAGGGAGCGGCGGCGTGCGGGCTGCTGGCGGCGCTGCCCTGGGTATACCTGGCGGCGGGCACGGTGCTGATGGGCTCCCTAGCGGCGCTGCTGGCGGCCGTGGTGGTGCACCGGCGCCGCTCGCAGGCCGTGAAGGCGGTGGCGGCGGCGGTGGTGGAGAACAACAGCCACGGCCTCAAGAGCGCCACGCACGACCCGCTGCTGCCGCCGGAGAAGGACTCGTGGTGACGCCGCGCCCCGCCCCAAGACCTCGTCTGTGTCGACTACGAGACCACCGTGTAGGGCGGGGCGGGGCACACCACACCACGCTGACAACACCACCGACAACACCACATCACACCGGCAACACCACCGACAACACCACACCTCACCACCGGTGTGGCATCGAATTCCGTCCCTCTGTCAGGAAATGTCCGAAATTGGTCTGCACATGCGCGGGCTTTGCTATTTTGTCCATTTCATTCACTGCCCAGTCTTTCAATAGCTTACAGTAAGCTTACCTTTGATCTTATGCCAGTTTTCATGAAAAAATTGCCAAATTCCAGGCTGTCTTGGACCCCGCAGCTCAGCGAGTACTGAATGGAGAGTATCCCATAAACCTGACCCTGAATCAGAAGAAAACTGAGGAGACAGAAGGACAGTCATACGATCAAAGGTAAGCTGTGTACAAGCTATTAGAAGGCAGTGCAGGGAAAGAAATGGACAAAGTAGCAAAGCCCGCGCATGCGCAGTTCACTTTCGGACATTTCCCGACAGAGGGACGGAATTCGACGCCACACCAGCAAAACCACACCACCACCAACACCACTGACAACACCAGCAACACCACAACAATAACACCAACACCACCAACACCACTGATAACACCACACCAACACCACCACCAACACCAACACCAACACCACACCAACACCACTGACAACACCAACACCAACACCACCAACACCACTGATAACACCACACCAACACCAACACCAACACCACACCAACACCACACCAACACCACTGACAACACCACCAACACCACACCAACACCACTGACAACACCACCGACCCCACACCAACACCACTGACAACACCACCAGCACAACACCACACCAACACCAACACCACCACCAACACCACACCAACACCACTGACAACACCAACACCAACACCACCAACACCACTGATAACACCACACCAACACCAACACCAACACCACACCAACACCACTGACAACACCACACCAACACCACTGACAACACCACACCAACACCACACCAACACCACTGACAACACCACACCAACACCACACCAACACCACTGACAACACCACCAACACCACACCAACACCACCAGCACAACACCACACCAACACCAACACCAACACCAACACCACTGACAACACCACCAACACCACACCAACACCACTGACAACACCACACCAACACCACTGACAACACCACACCAACACCACTGACAACACCACTAACACCACCACCAACACCACTGACAACACCACCAACACCACACCAACACCACACCAACACCACTGACAACACCACCAGCACAACACCACACCAACACCAACACCAACACCAACACCACACCAACACCACTGACAACACCACCAGCACAACACCACACCAACACCAACACCACACCAACACCAACACCAACACCACACCAACACCACACCAATACCACTGATAAGACCATCAACACCACACCAATACCACTGATAACACCACCAACACCACACCAATACCACTGATAAGACCATCAACACCACACCAATACCACTGATAACACCACCAACACCACACCACACCACACCAACACCACACCAACATCACACCAACACCACACCACACCAACACCAACACCACACCAACACCACACCAACATCACACCAACACCACACCACACCAACACCAACACCACACCAACACCACACCAACATCACACCAACACCACTGACAACACCACCAACACCACTGACAACACCACACCACACCAACACCAACACCACACCAACATCACACCAACACCACATCAACACCACACCAACACCACACCACCACCACCACCACCAACACCTCCACCACCACCAACAACACCACTGACAACACCACACCATCATCACCACACCAACACCACTGACAACACCACCAACACCATCAACACCAAAACACCACACCCACACCATCAATCAAACTACTGCAAACTTACCAACACACACACACACACACACACACACACACACACACACACATCTTAGGCAGTTCTTCCATAGGCACGTTCTTCAGTAGTGAGAAGAAGAGGAAGAGAAGAGAGAGGTAAGATTAAAGAGAGAAAGAATAAGAGGAGGGAGAAAAAAGAACACCCCCCACCCACCCCACATACCCCTTCCATCACCTCCGCGGCAAACCCTCCCTACACACACACACACACACACACACACACACACGCCATCAATCTCCACCCCCCAGACAATTCAATTTCAACTTTAATACACCAAAATTCGGCAATATATAAGACGCGAACACCGTCATATGGAATTTTTTTTAACAATTTCTCAATAAATTTCGTGTTAGGCCTATCCCGTGCGGTCCCCTCCTTCCCTTACCCCCTCCCCTGCTTCCCCTGTCTTCTTCCCGTATCCCCTTACCTTCCCTACCTTTCCCCTACCCCCTCCCCTTCTTCCCTGGCCTTCTTCCCTTATCCCCTTACCTTCCCTACCTTTCCCTTGCTCCCCTCTCCCCCCGCCGCCCATTTTAACGAGCCTAACGGACCCAGAGACAGGCCTATACACGTACTTAATTATCAAGGCGCGGCAAGGACACGGACGAGGCAGATAATGAGGGTGATGAGATAAGTAAATGGAGTATAAGATAAATTAAAGTCTCGGGAGATAAAAGAATAAATAGACGTGGTTAGATAAAGAGAAAAAATATAACACGTGAAATTAGATAAAGAGATGAAAGATTAGTAAGGCGTATTAAGATGTCTTGTCGAACCTAACCTAACCTAACTTGACGTAACCGAACCTGACGTGGCCTGACCTGAATTAACCTAAAATCTTTGTACCGATTAATGTTTTTTTTATTATTTGTTATTTGTTTCGAAATTCTACCTTTCCAGTTTAGAGTAAAAATATTTATCATCTAGAAGCATAACCTTACGCAAAGTGACTATCCCTTCCTTATTATTTTTGTTTTCAACTTCTTCACTGTAAAAATATATTATCTAGAAGCATAACCTACCGCGAACTGACTATCCCTTCCTTATTCGTTTCCCTTTCAACTTCTTTCTTCACTGTAAAAATATATCATCTAGAAGCATAACCTACCGCGAACTGACTATCTCATCCTTATTCGTTTTTGCTTTCAACTTCTTTCTTCCCTGTAAAAATATATTATCTAGAAGCATAACCTACCGCGAACTGACTATCTCATCCTTATTCGTTTTTGCTTTCAACTTCCTTTCTTTACTGTAAAAATATATTATCTACACGCTATCTAAAACATTTTCCCTTTTTTTCAATTCTTCCTGTCTTACTCGTTGTGTGTTTCTTTTCAATCTTCTTTTTGCTTTAAATTCCGTTAATCACAGCCGTACCAAACTTACTGAAACGCATTACTTGACCTGAACTGATCATCTTTTTTTTTAATTCTACCATTCTTTTAATTATGGGAGAAGTGATTTGTGGGTTTTCTTTTCCAATCTCCGAAAATAAGATCAATTAAATGTGATGAAGGAAAGATAAATTGTCAGCTTTGTCTCTTCAAGGGAAACCAACTTATACATAATGAACTTGAAGAAATCTTACAAATAACTTCAACAACATAATAATAATGACGGTGATGATGATAATGATGTTGATGGCAAAAATAATAACAATGACAATAGAAATAATAATAATGATAAAATATGACAAACAAAAACAATAACAACAAACACAAAAACACGAGAAAAAAAAACAATACAAATAAAACAAAAAAAAAAATCAATCTCCAAATTTCCATCACAATCCACAAACAACAAAAACAAAAACAACAAAACAATAGCAACACAAGTCCCATTTTCTTCCTCCACCGCCGCCGCCTCCGACACCGCCCCGTTTTCTATCACGATTAAGGGGAAACTCACGCAAACAAAGCCCGTTCAGCCCAGACTCAACTAAATGATTTTCTCCGTTCCCTTATCAGCTCCATCAGTCAGGGAGGCTTACACGCTTATCAGGGCCGTAAGGAAGGGGGGCAGGGGTGTAGCTGGCCCTCCTAACCCCCCTTTTTTATGTCCCTTTCTTCCCCTGGGGTGTATGTGAGGGGTGAGGGGGAAGGGGAGGGATAGATTGCCCTTACCCCCTTTTTTCTATGCCCCTTCTTCCCCTGGGTGAATGTGGGGGATGGAGGGGAGGAAGGAGGGGAAGAGGAGGTAGAGAGGAAAGAGTTTATAGATATAAGAAGAGAGGGACAGAGAAAGAGAGAGAAAGAGAGTGAGTGAGTGAGTGAGTGAGTGAGTGAGATAGGGGTAGAGAAAGAGAGAGGGATAATAAGAGTAATAGTTGAGTGAGTGAGTGAGTGAGTGAGATAGAGCGAGATAGAGAAAGAGAGAGATAAAGAAGTTAAAAATCGTTAGAGTATTTGTACATTTATATTTGATAATAAAATGAGACACAGAGATTGTGATTTTATTTTTCCTGGTGATGGGAAAGAAGGGAAGGGAAGGGAAGGGAAGGGAAGGGAAGGAGGGAAGGAGGAAGGGAGTTTAGAAAGGAGGAAAACGGAGGAAGGAAATAAGAGAATGGTGAGATAAAGGAAGGTATGAGAGAGAATAAGGAGGGGAAACTATGGGAAGGGAAGGGATGGAAAGGGGATAATGGAAAAGGGAAGGGAAGGGAAGGGAAGGGAAAGGAAGGGAAAAGAAGGTGAAGGAAGGGAACTGAAGGGATGTAATGGGATAGGAAGGAAAGGGAAAGGAAAGAAGGGAAAAGGAAGAGAAGAAAATAGATTAGGAAGAGAAGGGAGAAAGGGAGCAGAAGGGATGTAATGGGATAGGAGGGAAAGGAAAAGGAAGGAAGGGAAAAGAAAGGAAGGGAAGAAAACATGTCAGGAAGCGAAGAGAAGGGAGGGAAAGACAGGAAGAAAGAGGAAATAAGGAAGAGAAGAAAAGGGATAGGAAGAAAAACAAAACAAAAGGAATAGTACAGGATAGGAGAAGGGAGGGGGAAAGAAAGGAAGACAAGAAAAGGGAAGGAAAGAAAAATGAAAGAGAAAATAAAGAAAGTAAGAGGAAAGCTAAAAAAAATAGGAAAGCAAAGCGAAAAAAAGAAGGAAATAAGAGGGAAGTAAAGAGGAGGAGGAGGAGGAGGAGGAGAGGAAAGAAAAAGAAGAGGAAGAGGAAGAGGAAAGTTAAAAAAGGGGAAAGCAAAGTGAAGGAAAAAAAGAAGGAAATAAAGAGGAGGAGGAGGAGGAGGAGGAGAGGAAAGAAAAAGAAGAGGAAGAGGAAGAGGAAAAAAAAGAGGAAAGTTAAAAAAGGGGAAAGCAAAGTGAAGGAAAAAAAGAAGGAAATAAAGAGGAGGAGGAGGAGGAGAGGAAAGAAAAAGAAGAGGAAGAGAAAACAAGAGGAAAGTTAAAAAAGGGGAAAGCAAAGTGAAGGAAAAAAAGAAGGGAATAAAGAGGAGGAGGAGGAGGAGGAGAGGAAAGAAAAAGAAGAGGAAGAGGAAGAGGAAAAAAAGAGGAAAGTTAAAAAAGGGGAAAGCAAAGTGAAGGAAAAAAGAAGGGAATAAAGAGGAGGAGGAGGAGGAGGAGGAGGAGGAGGAGGAGGAGAGGAAAGAAAAAGAAGAGGAAGAGGAAGAGGAAAAAATAAAAAAATAAAACTACATCCTCTTCAGCGACAGAAATAACGAGAACAAGATAAGAGGAAAAAGAAAAAAAAATGGAGGGAGAAAAGAAACAATGAGAAACGAATAATAATAGGGAGAGTAAAGGAATGGAACAAGGAAACATATGGAGAGAGAATGAAGGAGAGAGAGAGAGAGAGAGAGAGAGAGAGAGAGAGAGAGAGAGAGAAGGATGGAAGAGAGAGAGAGGTGTCTGCTATAGTTAAGGGAAGGGAATGGTTTAAAGAGATGAAGCTTTAAAGCCGTTCATCTTTAGCACAATCTTCAATTCCTTTATTAAAAAAGGAGAGAGAGAGAAAAGAAAGAGAGAGAGAGAGAGAGAGACGAAAAGCCGACACAAACACTGCCAGCCAACCAACCATCCTCTTCTCTCTCTCTCTTCTCTCTCTCTTCCTCTTCCCTTCTCTTCATCTCTTCTCTTCTTCCCTCCTCTTCTTCTTCCTCTTCTCTCTTCTCTTCCCTCCAGTTTTTTTCACTTCAATTCTCTCCATTTATTTTCTCTTCTCCCTCTTCTCTCTTTCTCTTTCCTCCCTCTTCTCTTCCCCCCTCCTATTCTTCTTCCTCTTCTCTCTTCTCTTCCCTCCAGTTTTTTCACTTCAATTCTCTCCATTTATTTTCTCTTCTCCCTTTTCTCTCCTCTCCCTTTCATTCCCTTTCTTTCCTTCATTCCTTTCTCTTCCTTCTCTCATTCTCATCCTTCCCTTTTCTCTTCATATTCCTCCTTTTCTCTCCTCTTCTCTTTCTCCATTTCTCTCCTCCATCTTCCCTCCAATTCTCGTATATTATCCTCCCTCTACTTATCTCCCCTTCTCTCCTCTTCCTTTCCTTCTCCTTCCTCTTCTCTTCTCTTCTCTTCCTTCATCTCTATTCATGTATTCTGCCTTCAAGTCATTCTCTTTTACTGTTTCTCTGTTCCCATCTTCATCTCTTTTCTCTTCCAATTATCTCCTTCTTCATTCTCTTTCTCTCATTTTTCTCTTCTCCCTCCATCTCTGTTTATGTATTCTGTTTTCTCAAATTTTTCTCTTCCTCTTTTTTTTATTTCTCCCTTTCATCTTTCTCCTCTCTCTCTGTCTCTCTCTTCTTCTTACGTTCTCTCTTTCACGTTCTCTTTCTCTATCTCTCTCTTTTTATTTCTCCCTCTTCTCTATCTCCTTTCCTTTTTTTACGTTTTCCCTTTCTCCTTTCTCTTTCTCTCCCTTTCTCTTCTTTATCTAACTTTTCTTTATTTTCTACTTTTCCTCCTTCAATGCTTCTCTCCTTCCTCTGTTTCCTCCTCCTTCAATCCTTCTCCTTTCCCTCCATTTTCCTCTTTTATGTTCCTTCCTTCCTTACTTTAAAATTCCTCCAATCTTTTTTTCTCTCCTCCTTTCCTCCTCTTTCCTCCAGTAATACATCTTTCTTTCTTTGCCTCCCTCCCTCCCTCCCTCCCTCCCTTCTTTCTTCTCCTCTCTTTCTTCTCTTCCTCTCTCTCACTCTCTCTCCGCATTCCATCTGTCTCCCTCCTTTCACTTTAAGATGGGTGTCCGTCTCTCTCTCTCTCTCTCTCTCTCTCTCTCCGGCCATTTATATAAAGCCAAGCCATTTAAAGGAGAATTTCAGGGACTGTGACTCTCTCTCTCTCTCTCTCTAATATTTGTAAAATAGTAGTAGTAGTAGTAGTAGTAGTAGTAGTAGTAGTAGTACACACACACACACACACACACACACACACACACACACACACACACACACAATAATAATATCGTTAATAATAAAATCTTTTCCTCGCATGGCGTGTGTGTGTTTAATTAAGGCAAGGTAGAAATAATTAAATTCAAGCTTCTGTCAGACACAACGTCAAGCTGGCTATTATTATTATTATTATTATTATTATTATTATTATTATTATTATTATTATCGTTATTATTTTTACAACTACTACTACTACTACTACTACAATTACTACTATCCACCAGAGCGAGCGAGAGCGAGAGAGAGAGAGAGAGAGAGAGAGAGAGAGAGGGCCAAGTAGCCGTCAGTATGCTAATAAGGGCTTGTTGTAACTCTTGGGATGACCTCTCCCCCCCCCCCTTCCCCCTCTCCCTCCCCCCTCCCCTTAAAGGTCACGTAGAAGGGAGGAAAGGTCAAAGGTCCGATAATAATAATAATAATGAGAGAGAGAGAGAGAGAGAGAGAGAGAGAGAGAGAGAGAGAGAAAGGGGTTACTCAAATATGGCTTGACGTGTCCGTAGATTTTCGTCACTTCTCCCCCCCCCCTCCCCCCTCCTCTCTCTCTCTCTCTCTCTCTAATCGGGTCATTTACCTCTTATTGTCTCCTTCGTTCCTCCCTTCCTTCCTCCTTTCTTTCTTTCTCTCTTTCTTCCTTTCTTCCTTCCTTCTCTCCTTCCTCTTGTTCCTTAATCCCTGCTTCTCTTTCTTCCTCATAAGTCTTCTCTTTACTTCCTTTCCATGTCAATTATTTCCTTCCTTCCTTCCTTCCTTCCTTCTTCTCTAATTCTTTTTTTTATCCTTATTCCCTCCTTGTATTCCTTTTCCTTTCTATCTCTTTCTTTCTTTCCTGTTTCATTCTTTCTTTCTTTCTTATTTCTTTCCTCTCTTACATCCTTTGTTTATCTTTTTTTTTTCTTCTCTCTCTCTTTTCCGTTCCATTTTCCGCATAATCCCTCCATCTTCTCTCCCTCCATCTTCTTACCTATTCAGTCTCTCTCTCTCTCTCTCTCTCTCTCTCTCTCTCTCTCTCAATCCTCCATTCTCCTCTTCCTCTTCTTCTTCTTCTTTTCTTCTTCTTCCTCCTCCTCCTCCTCCTCCTCCTCCTCCTCCTCCTCCTCCTCCTCCTCCTCCTCCTCCTCCTCCTCCTCCTCCTCCTCCTCCTCCTCCTCCTGCTCTTCTTCATCCTCCTTCATCAGTCCAAGCTTTCTCCTCTTCCTCTTCTTCGTCCTCCTCCTCCTCCTCCTCCTCCTCTTCATACATTCTCTCTCTCTCTCACCGGTGAATAGTGTGCCAAGTGTGTGTGTGTGTGTGTGTGTGTGTGTGTGTGTGTGTGTGTGTGTGTGTATGTATTTATGTATGTATGCACGCACACACACACACACACACACACACACACACACACACACACACACACACACACACACACACACACATGTACGTCAGTAAACACTTGAATATGCAAAGCGGAATCAGTGCAAACAAACAAACAAACAAACAAACAAGTAAACAAATAAACAAAGTAAAGAAAAAAAAACATGATCGACAGAAAGAAAAAAACAAGAAAAAAAATTAGACGATAAAAAATGCAACAGAGAGAGAGAGAGAGAGAGAGAGAGAGAGAGAGAGAGAGAGAGAGAGAGAGAGAGAGAGAGAGAGAGAGAGAGAGAGAGAGAGAGAGAGAGAGAGAGAGAGAGCACACACTAAGAAACCAGGCATCATCAGGTCGTAAGCTAACCCGTATTTAATTAAATCTCGCGAGAACACAACCCGGAAATATTAACACACGGGGACGCCACTAATTCAGGCTCGGGTTCCGGTGCCTCCTCCTTCCTATTATTATTATTATTATTATTATTATTATTATTATTGGTGGTGGTGGTAGTGGTGGTAGTAGTAGTAGTAGTAGTAGTAGTAGTAGTAGTAGTAGTAATAGTAGTAATAGCAATTCTTCTCTTCCTTTTCTCTACTTTTCTCTTCTCCTCTCTTCCTCCTCATTCTTCCTCTTTTACCTTTCTTTCATCCCTTTTCTCTTCCTTATTTTCCTCCTCTTACTGTCTTTACAATTCCCTTCCCTTCCATTTACCATCTCCTCCTCCTCCTCCTCCTCCTCCTCATTCTCAGCAGGTAAAGAAGGAAAGAAAAACTAAGCATATTGGATGAGACTGAAATATTTTGGCATGAGTATGAGGAGGAGGAAGAGGAGGAGGAGGAGGAGGAGGAGGAGGAGGAGGTAAGAAGAGAATGGAAGAGTAGTAGGAAGAAGGAGGAGGAGGAAGGAAGATGGGAGGGATGAATAAGAGGAGGAGGAGGAGGAGGAGGAGGAGGAGGAGGAGGAGGAAGAGGAAGCAGTAACGTGAGAGTGAGGGGAAGGAGGAGAAGGGAAGGGGAGGGAGAGAAAATGGAGATAAGAAGAGAATGGATGATAAGGAGGAGGAGGAGGAAGAGGAAGAAGAAGATAAGGAGGAGGAGGAGGAATCAGGAATGAGTGGTAAGGAGGAGGAGGAGGAAGAGGAGGAGGAATGAGAAGAATAAAGGAGAAATAAGAGAGAGGAGGAAAGAAGGGGAAGGAAGAAAGGGAGGAGAGGAGAGAAGAGATAATGGAGGAATCAACTTGAGAAGGAGAGAGAGGAAGAGTGGAAGAACGAGAAGAGGAGAGAAAGAGGAGGAGGAGGAGGAGGAAGGACAAAGAGGAAGAGAGAGGAAGAACGAGACGAGGAGAGGAAGAGGAAGGAGGAAGAGAAGGAGGAGGAGGAGGAGGAGGAGGAGGAGGAATTATTTATAAGGAAGAATTAAGGAGGAAAGAGAAACAAAAGAAGGAAAGAGGAGAAAGAAGAGGAAGAAGAGGAGGAGGAGAACAGACGGGAAGAGAGGAGTAAAGAAGAGGAAAATTAAGAGAAAAGAAGAGGAGAATGGGGAGAAGAGAAGACGAAGAGGAGGAAGAAGACAAAAAAAAGAGAAGAAGGGAAGAGAGGAGAAGACGAAGAGAAAAGGAAGAGAAAAATGAAGAGGAGGAAAGAGAAAAAAAAATAATAAAAGGATGAAATAGAAAGAAAGAGGAGGAAGAAGAGAAAAGAGGAGAAGGAAGGAGATAAGAAGAGAAACGAAGAGGACAAAAAAAAAGCAAAAAAAATTATGACCGGAAAAACGATATCGCAAAACAAGAAAACGAAGAGGAAGAGGAAGAGGAAGAGGAAGAAGAGAAGAGGAAAAAAGAAGAGGAGAAAAGAGGAGAGAAGGAAAGGAGAAAGGAAAACAAACAAACAAAAAAAAATACAAGAAAACGAAGAGAAAGAGAAAGAGGAAGAGGAAAAGAGAGAAGAGGAGGAAGGGAGAAAGGAAAACAAACAAACAAACAAGCAAACAAACAAACAATATAAACAAAGACGAAAACACAGTACACGAAAACGACCAAGAGGAAGAGGAAGAGGAAGAGGAGGAAGAGGAGGAGCACTTTTTCGAGGTAATATTCATGGAAGGCTCTTAATTAACGTTATTTATTATATATATTATCCATTTATTTTTG
>NC_066557.1:8746707-8761707 GCF_024679095.1 Eriocheir sinensis
AAGGAAGGAAGGAAGGAAGGATAGAAGGAAGGAAAGAGAGGTAAGAGAGGGGAGGGAAAGGTAAGGAAGGTAAGGTAAGGGGAGGGGGAGGTAAGAGGAAAAAGTAGAAAGATGTATAAGGAAGGGAGAGTGTAACGAAGGAAGGAAGGAAGGAAGGAAAGAAGGAAGGAAAGAAGAGAGGGTAAGAGGGGAGGGAAAGGTAAGGAAGGTAAGGAAAGGGAGGAGGTAAGAGGAAAAAGTAGAATGATGTATAAGGTAGTGAGAGTGTAACGAAGGAAGGAAGGAAGGAAGGATAGAAGGAAGGAAAGAGAGGTAAGAGAGGGGAGGGAAAGGCAAGGAAGGTAAGGTAAGGGGAGGGGGAGGGAAGAGGAAAATATAGAAAGATGTATAAGGAAGGGAGAGTGTAACGAAGGAAGGAAGGAAGGAAAGAAGAAGAGAGGTAAGAGAGGGGAGGGAAAGGCAAGGAAGGTAAGGTAAGGGGAGGGGGAGGGAAGAGGAAAATATAGAAAGATGTATAAGGAAGGGAGAGTGTAACGAAGGAAGGAAGGAAGGAAGGAAAGAAGGAAAGAGAGGTAAGAGAGGGGAGGGAAAGGTAAGGAAGGTAAGGGGAGGGGGAAGGAAGAGGAAAAAGTAGAAAGATGTAGAAGGAAGGGAGAGTGTAACGAAGGAAGGAAGGAAGGAAGGAAAGAGAGGTAAGAGAGGGAGGAGGGAATAGTAGGGAGGGTAAGGTAAGGGGCAGGGGGCGGGTTGCAGGGCTCACCAACACGAGTACAACTTTAATGCGAACAAAACGTTACGAGTGAAACATGCCGGACTCCCCCTACCCCACCCCCCTGCCTTCCCCACCCCTTACCACCCCCCCCCACCCCTACCCCTTCCCCCTTACCTTTCCCCTATCCCCCTTACCTATCCCCTTCCCTACCCCCTTCCCCTTTTCCCCTTCCTCGTCTCCCCTTCCCTACCCCCTTCCCCTTTTCCCCTTCCTCTTCTCCCCTTCCCTACCCCCTTCCCCTTTTCCCCTTCCTCTTCTCCCCTTCCCTACCCCCTTCCTCTTGTCCACTTCCCTACCCCCTTCATCTTTTCCCCTTTCCTATCTCCTTCCCCTTTTCCCCTTCCTCTTTTCCCCTTCCCCTTTCCCCCTTCCCCTTTCCCCCTTCACACCCTCTTCCCTTCCTTCCCCTTCCCTATCCTACCTTTCCTTCCCCATCACATCCTCTTACCTATCCCCTTCCCCTTTCCCCCATCACACCCTTCCTTCCTTCCTCCTCCCATCCTACATTCCTCCCCACCACCCCTTCATTCCCCTCTTCCCCTTCTTCCCCTTGCTTCCCCCTTCCCCCTTCACTTCCCCCTTCCCCACTCACCCCCTTCAATTAATCCCTTCCTTTCAGTTCTCCTACTCCTCCTTCCACCCATTTCCCCTCTTTCCCATCACTTCCCATCACCTCCCCTCCTCCCCTTCCTTTCCGATCACTTCCCTTTCATTTAACTTCCCTTCATCCCATTACTTCTCTCCATTCCCTCCCTTTCCCTTCCCTTCCCCTCTTTTTCCCTCTCTTTCCCTTCCTGACTTCCTCCTCCTCCTCCTCCTCCTCCTCCTCCTCCTCCTCCTCTTCCTCCTCTTCCATCTTCCCATTGTACTCTTTTCCCCTCCCCTTAATTCCAGAAACTCTTCCTCCTCCTCCTCCTCCTCCTCCTCCTCCTCCTCCTCCTCCTCCTCCTCCTCCTCCTATTCCTCCTCCTCCTCCTCCTCCTCCTTCGAACATCTCTCCTCATCTCTCACCCCACAGCTGGTAAGAGAGAGAGAGAGAGTGAGAGAGAGAGAGAGAGAGAGAGAGAGAGAGCGTGGGTGGGTGCAAGTGAAAGTGAGTCCGTCAGAGAAAGAACGTGAGAGAGAGAGAGAGAGAGAGAGAGAGAGAGAGAGAGAGAGAGAGAGTCCTCCCTAACACCCATCTTGTCAAGGCACGTAATGTCTTTTGAAGGGAGAGAGACAGAGAGAGAGAGAGAGAGAGAGAGAGAAACCTCCTCTCCCTCCTCCTCCTCCTCCTCCTCCTCCTCTACGTGACATTTCCTCCATGATTTCACATTTTGGAGGAAGGGAGGAAGATGAAAAGGAGGAGGAAGGAAGGAAGGAAGGAAGGAAGGTAGAAAGAAAGAAAAAAAAAAGGAAAGATGTGTGTGTGTGTGTGTGTGTGTGTGTGTGTGTACGTTAATGTGGCCACAAGTCGCACACACCTGAGCCTCATTATCGCAGGTAAACTACAGGTAATTAACTGCTTGACGTGGAAGAGGAGGAGGAGGAGGAAGAGGAGGAGGAGGAGGAGGAGGAAGAAGAAGGTAATGTCCCGCGGCTTTTGAAAACACACGACTCTCGCTCCTATAACCACCTCCTCCTCCTCCTCCTCTTCCTCCTCCTCTTCTTCCTCCTCCTCCTCCTCTTCCTCTTCCTCCTCCTCCTCACCATCATTCATACGACACATTACAGCTAATTGTGCCTTCTTTTAACCTCCTCCTCCTCCTCCTCCTCCTCCTCCTTCGCCACTACTTATTCTTCCTCCTCCTCTTCCTCCTCCTCCTCCTCCTCTTCTTCCTCCTCCTCTATCTCCTCTTGTCTTCCGAGCTCTTACCTCCACTTTTCTCCACTTTTCTTTTCTCCTCTTTATTTATTTCTTCCTTCCTCTCTTTATCATCTTCCTCTTCTTCTTCTTCTTCTTCTTCTTCTTCTTCTTCCTCTACTTCTTCTTCATCTTATTCTTCTTTTCCTTCTTCTTTTTCTTCATCATCATCATCTTCTTCTTCTTCTTCTTCTTCTTCTTCTTCTTCTTCTTCTTCTTCTTCTTCTCCTCCTTTCATCTCTTCCTCCTTTTTCTTTCCTTCCCTTTTCTTCCTTCCCTTATTTCCCTCCATTCCTCTCCATCCGTCCTTTTCCTTACCTCCTCCTTCCTCCTCCTTTCATCTTTCACTCCTCCTCCTCCTCCTCCTCCTCCTCTTCCCTTACCCTGCCTGCTTTTTGCGTCCGCACACACACACACACACACACACACACACACACACACACACACACACACACACACACACACACACACACACACACACATTCTTTCTCTCATAGTCAGGCACAGTCACGAATGTACACATGCCTGCACACACACACATAAATTCCGTACATGACACACACACACACACACACACACACACACACACACACACACACACACACACACACACATACACACACGCACACACGGGTCATCGCTTTCTCCTCATTTCCTTCTCTTCCCTCAAAAGGAGAGAAAAGGAACAAAAACGAGAGAGAGAGAGAGAGAATGGGGGGTCGTGTTGGGTTATCTCCCTGTCCCTCAACGTCCGGGAAAATGCTAGAGAGAGAGAGAGAGAGAAAGGAGGAGGAAAATAAAACATCTTGATCACATCCTTTACAAAATTCTCTCTCTCTCTCTCTCATTCCGCAACTATTTTTTTTATTTTAATATTTATTTTTATACAAAAGTTTGAAAATGGGAAGTTACTGTGTGTGTGTGTGTGTGTGTGTGTGTGTGTGTGTGTGTGTGTGTGTATAGGACTATGATCTCTCTCTCTCTCTCTCTCTCTCTCTCTCTCTCTCTCTCTCTCTCTCTCTCTCTCTCTCTCTCTCTCTCTCTCTCTCTCTCTCTCTCTCTCTCTCTCTCTCTCTCTTTGTTTTATATAACGTAAAAAATATTGTACTTTTTTATTATTATTATTATTATTATTATTATTATTATTATTATATTTGTCTTTTCTTTCTTCTGTGTCCCCTTTCCTTCCTTCCTTCCTTTCTTCCTTCCTTCCTTTTTTTTCCTCCTTCCTTCCGTCCTTCCTTTCTTCCTTTTTTACCTTCCTCCCTTCCTCTTGGCATCCTTCACCTCATTCTTTCCCTTCCTCCTCCTCCTCCTCCTCCTCCTCCTCCTCCTCCTCCTTCCCCTCACACCCTCAGTCTCCCCTTTTTTTTATTCCATTCCTTGGCACTCTCTCTCTCTCTCTCTCTCTCTCTCTCTCTCTCTCTCTCTCTCTCTCTCTCCCCCCCCTCCCGTGATGCCGTTAAACCCCTTTCCTTCCCTCCCTTTTTCCTCCCATTTTCCTCTCCTTTTCCTCTCCTTCCCCCTCCCTCCTCCCCCTCCCTCCCTCCCTCCTCCCCCCCTTGAATCTCCCTGCCACGGTCCCTTCCATAACCATATGGGAGAGAGAGAGAGAGAGAGAGGAGGATGTGAGGGGAGAGTTGATGGTGATTTGTGTATGTTTTGGGTGAGCGTGATGGTGTGTGTGCGTATGTGCGTGTGTGTGTGTGTGCGTGTGTGTGTGTGTGTGTGTGTGTTTGGGGATATTTTTGCTTTATGTTCTTTTTTTTCTCTTTTTTTGAAGGTTTTCTATTTTTATACGCTCTCTCTCTCTCTCTCTCTCTCTCTCTCTCTCTCTCTCTCTCTCTCTCTCTCTCTCTCTCTCTCTTTTTCTCTCTTTCTCTTTGCTTTGTTCCTCTTGATGGGAAGAAGGAGGAAAGACACAGGAGGAGGAGGAGGAGGAGAAGAGGAAGGGGAGGAAGAGGATAGGAGAGATATACCCCATCCCTACACCCCTTTCCTCCTCCTCCTCCTCCTCCTCCTCCTCCTCCTCCTCTTCCTCCTCCTCCCCCTTCTCCCCCCCTTCCCTTCCTCAACTTACTATGATACTTATTGGAAACAGATATTTATATGAGGGAAATGAGTGGTTGGGGAGGAGGAGGAGGAGGAGGAGGAGGAGGAGGAGGGTTGGATATGGTAAAGATAAAGGGGGAAAGAGGGAGGGAAAGGGAGGGGAAGGAAGGGGAGAAGAGGGTGAGGAAGGAGGGGATGAAAGGTGTGGGAAGGGGAATGAAGGGGAAGAGAGGGAAGGAAGGGGAAGAGAAAGGAACGAGAAGTAAGGAGGGATGGAAAGGGAAGGGGAAGAGGGGGAGGTGGAGGGTAAAGGGAGAGAAGGGGATGGAAGGGAAAGGATGGAGGGAGGGGAAGAAAGTGAGGAAAGGAGAAGGAAGAGAGAGAGGGAGGGAAGGTGAGGGGAAGAACAGAGGAAAGAGGGAAAGAACTGGAAGAGAGGGATGGGAGGGGAAGGAAGAGAAAAAGAGGGAAGAAAGGGGAAGGAAGGAAAATAGATGGATGTTAAAGTGAAGGGAAAAGTAGGAGGAAGGGGAAGGAAAGGGGCAGAGAAAGAGAAGGAAAGGGAAGATGGGGATGGGACGAAGAAGGGAAGGAAGGGTGGGAGGGAAAGGAAGGAAGGGGAAGAGAAGGGAATGGGAAGATGGGAAAGGAAAGAGGAAGGGTGAGAGGGAAGTGAAGGGGAGGGAAGGGGAAGATGGGAAAGGGAAGAGGAAAGGAAGGAAGGGTGGGCGGGGAAGCGAAGGGGAAGGAAAAGAAGGAAGGGGAAGAGAAGGGAATGGGAAGATGGGGAGGGGAAGTGAAGGGATAGGAGGGGAAGGAAGGAAGAAGGGAATGGGGAGGAAGCGAATGCGAAGATGGGGAGGGGAAGAGGAAGGGAAGGAAAGGTGGAGGGAAAGGGAAGAGGAGGGGAAAAGGAAGGGTGGGAGGAGAAGTGAAGGGGAGGGAATAGGGAGAGGAGGTGAAAGAGTTGAGAAGAGAGGAAGGAAGGGGAAGAAGGGAAGGGAAGAGGAAGGGAAGGAAGGGTGGGAAGGGGAAGTGAAGGGGGAGGAGGGAAGGAAGAGGAAAAGAAGGGAATGGGATGATAGGAAGGGAATGAAGGGGGGGAGGGGAAAGTAGAGAATGGAATTGGAAGATGAGGAGGGGAAAAGGAAGGGTAGGAGGGGAAGTGAGGGGGAAGGAGGGAATAGGGAAAGGAGGTGAAAGAGTAGAGGAGAGAGAGAGGAAGGGGAAGAAGGGAAGGGTAGAAGAAGGGGAAAGGAAGGGGAGTTTAAAATAACGATATAATGATGATGATGATATAATTAGCTTGTTAATAATAGTATGATCTTGTTATCTTTATTTTTATTCCTTCATTCTCTCCTTCATCTTTTATTTTTCTTCCTCTCTTTTTGTCTCCTTTCTACCCTTTCACCAATCCGTCTTTCTCTCCTTTTCTTTATCTCTCCATCCATCTCCATCCATATCTGTCAATCTCTCTCTCTCTCTCTCTCTCTCTCTCTCTCTCTCTCTCTCTCTCTCTCTCTTCCTCTTCTTTTGCCTTTCCTCCTCTTTTTTCTCTCCCTTCCTTCCCTTTTCTCTCTCTCGTCATTCTTTGTTACCTTCCTCTTCCCTTTACTTCCTCCTCTCCCTCCCCTCCTCTTCCTTCCTTCCTCTCCCGCCCACTCTCCCTTTGATTTTTTCTCCTCCCTCTTTTTCCCCTTCCCCCTTTCCCTTTTTCCTCTCATAATTTCCCTACTTTCCTTCCCTTCTCTTTCCCTTTGTTCCTCTTTCTTTTCCTTCTCTCTCCCCTTTCATTCCTTTTTCCCCTTTCTTTCTCTTCCCTTCTCCCCTTAATTACTTTTCTTTCCTTTTCCTGTTCCTTCTTTTTTCCCTTTCATTCCTTTCTCCCCTTTCTTTTTCTTTACCTTCCTCTCTTCCTCCTCTTCCTTTCCTCCTCCTTCTCTTCCCCATTCCCCTTTCTCTCCAAGTTCTCATATTTCCTTTCATTCCTTTCTCCCTTTTCTTTCTCTTTTCCTTCCTCTCTTTCTCCTCTTTCTTTCCTCCTCCTCCTTTTCCCCATTCCCCTTTCTCTCCTAGTTCTCATATTTCCTTGCTTTCCTTTCTCATCCCCACCTCCGCGCCTCCCTTCCCTCCCCCCTTGCTCCCACCTCCCCCCTAATCCCCTTTCCCGCATGATAAGGTCACCGGATTGGCCGCAGAATCAACCAATCCCCTTCAAAAGAGGATTGGACCGGGGGATTTGCAGGAAAATTTGACTCCCCCGATTCTTTTTTTTTTACGTGATATTTTTCGAATTTTCTTTCTTTTTTTTTGTGTGTATTTGTAATGAAAGAAAAAGGAAAAAACAAACATTGCCACTTAGAAAGAAATTTTTTGTCTTCGCGATTTTTTTTTACCTAATATTTTTTCGATTTTTCTTTTTTTTTTGTCTTTTGTGTTTTTTTGTGTGTATTTGTAATGAAAGAAAAAGGAAAAAAAAAAAACATTGGCACTAAGAAAGAAAATTTGTCTTCCCCAATATTTTCACCTAATATATTTTTTTTCATTTTCATTTTTTTTCGTAATGTAAGGAAAAGAATGGAAGGAAGAAAAAAAAATTGCCTCTCAGAAAGAAAATTTGACTTCCAGATTTTTTTAACTAATATTTTTTTCGAGTTTTCATTGTTTTGGCTTTTTTAGTTTATTTCGAGTATTTGTAATGAAAGGGAAAAGTAGAAAAAGAGGAAATGAAAGTAAAACATTGCCTTAGAAAGATAGCAAAGACTGAAAACTGGAAAATCATATAAAAGGGAGAAAAATGCGATAAATGAAAGGAAAATAAAGAAAGGCGAAAAGAAGGAAAAATGTTACAGAAAGCAAACAAAGATTTTAAAGAACACAGTTACATAAACGGAGGAAAAGAAAGGAAGGGGGGAGAGAGAGAGAGAGAGAGAGAGAGAACGGATAAAAAAAATAGAAGTGAATATCAGCAAAGAAAAAATAAGAGTAAAAATAGTAATTGAAATAGGATAGACATTTATCGCAGACTTTCTTATGGACGAAACAGAAATAAGTTTAAAAGTATCCTAGAAGACAGAAATTATAAAAGACAAAAGAAAACTGTAGACATATAAAAGAGGAAATAAAGGAAAAGGAAAGCATATATAGAAGAGGGAATTAAAAACAGGAGAGTAAAAGTTAGACTAAAATAAAGGAAATAACGAAAAGAACTATATTAGATGAATGAAAAAGAAAGAGAAAAAAGGGAAAAAAATGTATTGGTCATATTTTTTTACTTGTTTTTTTTTCCTGTATTTGTAATGGAAGGAAAAGATTGAGACACAAAAGCAGAAAAACATTGCCTCAAAAAAATGCAAACTGGGAAATTACGTAAATGGAAGGAAAGGACAATAAATGAAGGGAAAATAAAGGAGGGGAAGAAGGAAAGAAAAACTGGCATAGAAAAAATAGCAAGGATTGAAAACTGGAATAATTCATGAGAAAGGAAAAGACTGGAAATGAAAAGATACAAGAGAGAAGTGATAATAAGAGAGTAAAAATATAGTGAATTAAAAAGGAAGGAAAGAAGGAAAAGAAAAGGAAAAATATTAGAGACAAGAAGAAAACAGAGACGAGAAAAACCTTACGAGAAAGAGGAAAGTCTAAAATAGAAAATAATAAGAAAAAAGAAAAAAAATGAAAGTAGAAAATGAAAACACTAAGAAAAGATAAAAATAAAAAAAGCTGCAGACTATTACAATACGAAGGAAAGGAGGAAAGGAGAAAGAGGAGAGGAAAATATAGAAGGAAGAGAAATTAAAACGTGGGAGCAAATACCGTAGAATTACATTATAAGTATCAGAAAAAAATATGTATAGAATTGTGAAAAGATACAAGAAACACTTCGGAATTACATAAGGGAAGGAAAAGAAAAAAAAAGAACAAAAAAAAACCAATGAAGTAAGCAAAAGGAAAAAAACAGCTAAATTATATAAAAGGGAGAAAAAAACTAGAGGAAAAGAAAAAATAGGAAAAATAATAAATGAAAAGAAAGGAAAAAATCAATATAAAAGGTGGAATAGGAGAGAGAGAGAGAGAGAGATTAATTAAAACAGAAGAAAAGCTTAAAAGTAAATAAAACAAAGGAAAATGAAGAAAAGAGGATTAAGAAAACAAAAGAAAAATGTTCATGAAAGAAAAAAAAATGGCTTAAGAATTACAGACGAGGGAGAAAGGGAGGAAAATGAGAAGGAAGAGTAAAATAGAAAAAAAAACTGCAAAATCATACAAATTGAAGGAAAGGAGAAATGGAAGAAAAATAATAAACGAGGGAAAAAGGCAAAAAAAGGAAAGTAGAAGATTGAAACATTAATAAAAGATAAAAAAAATAAGAAAACTGCAGACCTGTAGAAAACGAAAGAAAGGAGGAAAGGAAATGAAAAGGAAAAACGGGAGAAATAGAAATAGACGAGAGGGAGAAAAAGGAAAGTAAGAAAATAGGAGAAAAAATATTAACAAAATAGAAAAAAGAGGAAAATTACATAAAAATAAAGGGAGAAAAGAAAAGAGAAAAGAAGAAGAAAGAGATATTGATAAAAGAGAAAAAAACATTAAAATCACACAAATTGAAGGAAAGGAGAAATAGAAGAGAAAAACAATAATAAACGAGATAAAAAAGAAGCAATATCATAAACAATCAGGAAAATAAGAAAGAGGTGAAGAAAAAAACTAGGAAACAACAAGAAAAAAGGAAAAGAAAAAAGAGAAAAGTAGAAGATGGAAACACTAATAAAAGACCAAAAAAGAGAAAACTGCGGACTGGTACAAAACGAACGAAAGGAGGAAAGGAAGAGGAAAGAGGAAAAAAGAGAGAAATAGAAATGAACGAGAGGGAAAAAAGAGGAGAGTGCAAGTTTGTGTTTTTTGAAGAGGAGATTAAGAAGAGAAATTGTATCAGGGATTTGGGGGACCGATATATTGTGTTCTCCCCAAGCCTTTGTGTTTGTCTGTCTCTCTGTCTGTCTGTCTCTGCCTGTCTGTCTCTCTGCCTATCTGTCTCTCTGCCTATCTGTCTCTCTGCCTGTCTGTCTCTCTGCCTGTCTGTCTCTCTGCCTATCTGTCTCTCTGCCTGTCTGTCTCTCTGCCTGTCTGTCTCTGTCTGTCTGTCTCTGCCTGTCTATCTGTCTCTGTTTCTATCTCCTGTCTGTAACTGTCTGTCTATATAGCTGTCTTTGTTTTTGTTTGTATCTGTGTGTTTGTTTGTTTGCCTGTCTATTTGTCTGTCTGTCTGTCTTTTTGTCTGTCTGTTTTGTGCTTTTCTCTCTTCTATCTTCCATATTTTCAAGTTTTTTTTTTATGTTTGAGAAGGAGGAGGAGGAGTTGGAGGAGGACAAGAAGAAGAGGAAAAAGAAAAAGGAAAGAAAGTAGGAGAATAAGAAATAGAACAAGAAAAAGAAGAAAAAGAACACAAACAGGAACAAAATCGAATAATTAGAACGAAGGAAAAAAAGAAAAAGAATGGAAAAAAATAAAAAGTAAGGAAAAAAATAAAAAGTAAGGAAAAAAAGAAGGAAAACGGAAAAGAGAAGAGAACAAGATCAACATTAACGCCACTCATAACAAAAAGAAGAAGAAGAAAAACAAGAAGAAGACGGTGATGATGAACAACAACAACAGCAACACAAAAAGCAAAAAACAAAAACAACAGAACAAAGAAGAAAATCAAGAAAGTACGACAAAACAAACACCAGATTAGACACACACACACACACACACACACACACACACACACACACACACACACACACACACACACACACACACAGACCAATAAAGAAAGAAAGAAAAAAACAAGACAAGCAAACAAAGGAAAGAAAAGCAAAAAAGTTGGGAATTGAATTAAAACTTCGTGTCATAGTTCAAAATTGTTTACCTGCAATAATTTCCCGTTTTCTTCGATACGAGACGGCGAAGAAAACGGCGCGCGCATAAAGTTCGTAATGTGATGAGCGATTCCTTTTAATGAAACGCGAGAGAAATGGAGGCGAGCTGCTGGAACTTGAGGCCATTAAAAAAGAGTCGAGTTTCTTTGTTTTCTTTCTCTTTTTGGTAATTTATTTTCTTCCACTCCTCTCTCTTTTATTCAATGTGTGTTCTCTCTCTCTCTCTCTCTCTCTCTCTCTCTCTCTCTCTCTCTCTCTCTCTCTCTCTCTCTCTCTCTCTCTCTCTGATCTTTTTTTCTTGTTTATTCACCGTTTATTTTTTTCTTTATTTGTTTTTTGTTTTGTTTTCATTCCTGTTTTTTTTTCTTAGTCTTTTCTCTGATTTTCTTTATTTTTATCGTTTTATTTATTTTTTATTTCTTCTTTCACCTATCATGTATTTTCTACATTTCGATTTATTTATTAATTTATTTTTCACTACCTTTCTTTATTTCATTCTTCTTCTGTTTCTTTTCATTTCACTTTCTTTATTTCTTCGGTTTCTTCCAAATTTCTATCTTTTCAGCCTTCTATATTTTTTCTATCTATTATTTATACTTTTATCTTGTTCTTTCTTTTTATTATTCACTTTTTTCTACTTTCCTTTTTTTCTTTCTGTATTTCTTCCATTTTTTTTTATTAATTTTTTTCCAATTTTTCTTTCTTTTTAATTTATTTCTTTTTCATATTTTCCTGAAACAAAAAACAATAACAACAACTACTACTACTACTACTACTACTACTACTACTACTACTACTACTACTACTACTACTACTACTACTACTACTACTACTACCACCACCACTACTACTACTACTACTACTACTACTACTACTACTACTACCACCACCTATTTTCTCTTCCTCTAAAATATAAGTAAATTTCATCTCATCTCATTTTCCTTGTTGTTATGGCAGAGAGAGAGACGAAACTTAGCTTGCTTGTAAGTTGGGGAGAAATTTTTTTGGTTTTATTTTTCTTTATTAACTTTGTAATTTCTTTCTCTTATAAATTCCTTTAATGTCGAGTATTTTTTTTCCTTCCTTTATAAATAAGTTGATTCCCCCTCCCTTACTTTTTTTCCCTGTCCCTTTTTTTCCTTCTCCTTTCCCTCCTTCCTTCCTTCCTTCTTTCTTTTCTTCACTTCCTTCCTTCCGTCCTTCCTTCCTTCCTTCCTTCTTTCTTTAATCTATCTTCTCTTCCTTCTTATCTTCCTTTCTTCTTTTCTTCCTTCTTTTCATCCACTTTTTCCTTCTTTCTTTCTTCCTTTCTTCTTTCCTTCTTTTCATCCACCTCTTCTTCCTTCCTTCCTTCCTTCCTTCTTTCTTTGAACTATCTTCTCTTACTTTTAATCCTCCTTTATTTTCTTCCTTCTTTTCATCCACGTTTTCCTTCTTTCTTTCTTCCTTTCTTCTTTCCTTCTTTTCATTCTCCTCATCTTCCTTACTTCCTACCTTCCTTTTTTTCTTCTTTCCTTCCTCTTTTTTATCCTCCTTCCCTTCCTTTTCTTCCCTTCTTTCCTTTAATATCATCCATTTTTTCCTCCTCTTCCTTCCTTCTCTTCTTCCCGTCTTTCTTTCCTTCTTTTCATCTTCCTCTTCCTTCTTTCCTTCCTTCTTTCCTATCATCTTTCCTATCATCTTTCCTTCCTTCCTTCCTTCTATTCATCCTTTTATTTCTCTTCTTCCTTCTTCCTCTTTTCTCGTCTTTTCCTTCATTTATCTTCCTCTTTCTCATCTTTTTCCTCTTCTTCTTCTTCTTCTTCTTTTACTATCATTTTTCTTTTCTCCTTCTCTTCCTCCTCCTCCTCCTCCTCCTCCTTTTCATTCCATTGTTTTATCTCCTCCTCCTCTTCACTTACTATCCTCCTCCTCCTCCTCCTCCTCCTCCTCCAACATCTTCGTTAAAGTTATTCTATACATTTTTTCCTCCTCCTCCTAAATTTCCTCTCTCCCTCTCACCTCTTTCTTCTTCCTCCTCCTCTTCCCTCCTCCTCCCCTCTCCTCCTTTCTCCTCTCCTCCTTGTTTCTCTTTCATTCTCTTCCTCCCTTGAATTATGTATTATTTTTCTCTTCATTTCTCTCTCTCTCTCTCTCTCTCTCTCTCTCTCTCTCTCTCTCTCTCTCTCTCTCTCTCTCTCTCTCTCTCTCTCTCTCTCTCTCTCTCTCTCTCTCTCTCTCTCTCTCTCTTTCTCTCTCTCTCTCTCTCTCTCTCTCTCTCTGTCTTTTCTTCTTTTATCCTTTTGCTTTCCTCTCCCTTTTTCTCTCCCAGCTCTCTCCCTTTTCCTTTCCTTTCTCCTATACTTCCTCTTTCCTTTCTTTTCCTCCTCTATTTCTTCTCTTTTCGTTTCTTTTCCCCTTTTCTCTCCTTTCCTTCCCTTTCTCTTTCTGTACTTTCATTTTTTCCTTCTTTTCCTCTTTCATTCTTTCTTTTCTTCTTCCTTCTTTTCTCTCTTTTTTTCCTCCCTTTCTCCTTTTAGACTTATTTTCCCTGTTTTCCTCCTTTTTCCTTCTCTTTTCCTCTTCTCTTCTCCCTCTTTCTTCTCTCTCTTCTTTCCTTCCCTTTCTCTTTCTGTACTTTCATTTTTTCCTTCCTTTTCCTCTTTCATTCTTTCTTTTCCTCTTCCTTCTTTTCTCTCTTCTTTTCCTCCCTTTCTCCTTTTAGACTTATTTTCCCTGTTTTCCTCCTTTTTCCTAATCTTTTCCTCTCTTCTTCCCTTTCTCCTTTTGTACTTTCATTTTTCCTTTCTTTTCCTCTTGTATTCCCTCTCTTTTCCTCCTCTCCTTTTTCTCCTCATCGTTCTCTTTCTTCTTTTCTTTTTCACTTCCTTATTTTCCTTTTTCCTTCATTTTATTCATGTTTCCTCTTTTTCCCCTTTCCTCCTTCTTTTTCCCTCCTTCCTATTCTTTTTTTTCTTTTTTTCTTTCCTCTTTTCATCCGTTCGTCTCCTTCTCTTTCATCTTTCTTTTTTTTTATTATTTTCCGCTCAATCTTCCTAAATTCTTCCCTCCACAAAATTCTTCCTCCACATTCCTCTTCTCCCTCTTTCTTTTCCCTCTTTCTCCTTCTCTCGTTTCCTCCCTTCTTTCCTTCCTCAGTCTCCTCCCCTCTTTCTCTCTTCCTTTCCTTCCATTTCTCTGACCTTCTCTTTCTCTCTTTCGTTTTTATTTTATTTCCCTTCTATTTCTCTGTTTTCTCCTTTTCCTTTTCTCTACTAATTCCCTTGTATCCCTTTTTCTCTTTCCTTTCCCTTTTCTCTTTTCTGTTTTCATATTTTCCTTCCCTTCATTATTTCTCTTTTATCACTTTTCTTTTCTTTCCTTTTTCTGATTTTTCCTTTTCCTTCATTTACTATTTTCCTTATATCCCTTTTCCTCTTAGCTTTCCCTTTTCTCTTTTCTCTTTTCATCTTTTCCTTCCCAACTATTTTCCTTATGTCCCTTTTCCTCTATGCTCTCCTTTCCCTTTTTTTGTTTTCTTCCTTCTCTTTTCATCTTTTATTTCCTTTTCTTCTCATTTCCTTATTTCCTTTTCTTATTTCCTTTTCTCCTCATCTTTTATTTCTCTTCTGCCACTTTTTGCTCTTTCCTTCTCCTACTTTTCCCCTTTTTTTCCATTCATTTTCCTTCTCTTCTCTCTTTCTCCACTCTTCCCCTTCATCCCTCTCATCCACCCCTTTCATCCACCCCTTTCCACACAGATACATCCACACACACACCTTTCTTTCCCCTGTTTTTTAATTACTTTTTTTTCTTCATTTTTCTCCATTTTTCTTTCTTTCCCCTCTTTTCCATTTCATTTTTCTCCATTTCTCTTTCTTTCCCCTCTTTTCCATTTCATTTTTCTCCATTTCTCTCTGTCTATCCCCTCCTTCTATCCCCTCTTTCTATCCCCTCTTTCATCCCCTTTACTCTATCCCCTTCCATGCCTATCTTTCCTCTCTATTTTGTTTCCATTTTATTTTACCCATTTTTCTCTCTCCTGTTCCCTCACTGTTTCCCTTCCCTTTACCCTTCCATCCACTCCTTCCCTTCACCCCTTCCCTCCCCTTCCACTTCTCTCCTTCACCTCTCCACACGCACATATCCTTCCACTCATGAATATACATTTTTTTCCCTTTTTTGTCTTCTCTCCTTTTCCCTTCCCTCACTCTTTCTCTCCCCTCCACCCCTTCCCTCCACCCCTTCCTCCTCCTCCTCCCCCTTCCCATCCTCTCTTCCACACAACCACACAAATATATCTCTTTCATATTCTTTTCTATTTCTTTTTTTCTATATTTTTTTCAATTCTTTTTATTTTTCCCTTCACTCTTTCCCTTCCCTCCACCCATTCCTTCCGTTCCTCCTCCCCCTTCCCATCCACTCTTCCACCT